>NC_071256.1:6295729-6440729 GCF_023375685.1 Ictalurus furcatus
CACTGGACCATGTCCCCAGTTGACATGATCATGTTTTATGTGTACGGGATGAATGTAAGGTCACATCTAGGATGAAGGGACCTTGCGGATTTGAGGGATGAGATTTGACAGTAAGACAGGTGGGAATGAATGTACTGTTAGTGTTAGAAGGTGGTGTGAGTGAACAGTTTTGCACACAAATCATATCTATAACACAAAGTCTTGGACCACTACGAGTCACCAGAACAGCTTTATCTTTGCATACTGAAATAATAAAACTCTCGTATTCACTTAGAGCTGTTCCTCTTGGCACAAAGCATCATGGTAGGAAGTTAATCGCTTAGCTCTATCGTGGATAGCATTCACGTATGCGTCTACAATTATTTATGCTTTATGTTTTATCTTTAATTTGTCATACAGCTGTGTAGAAATTGATGCTATACCACAGAGCTACTGTTCTACTGTTGAAATTGTCTCATGCATCTCAAGACCCAAAACATCTAGCAATTATAAACAGTCAAACAAAATATATGTATAAGTTAATAGAGCAAACAGTCTGAAAGCCAGTGTTTTTTTTTTCACTCTAGAACATAGAATATGCGCGTTAACAGTGAATTTAGAGGCAAAATAAAACATAGGTAATATTTAATTTACTTATTAACTCAATCGAATAAATGATTGTCTATTAAGTTGTATATGTGTGTGTGTGTGTATGTGTGTGTGTGTGTGTCTAAGGGATTACCCTTGACTCTTTATAACTGCATTTAGTGTATGTCCTAAATCAGATTTAGTCACATTATATTAACACACTGATTCCCTAACAAGACGTTATTAGGATCCTCAGATTAGTTGGCTTAGCCCTGGATGGTCATTAAAAAGTGCTCCGTTAGCACTTTGCACAGCAGTAAAAGATCCATAATTACACTATTCTCTCTCTCTCGCTCGCTCTCTCTCTCTGTCTCTCTCTCTCTCTCTGTCTCTCTCTCTCTCTCTCTCAACTATGAATGTCTCAACTAGAGACAACTACTAGACAAGGTTTTCTAGTGCCATACACAACACAAACACACACATACACACACACAATTCCTAAATGAACATAATTGAATGTGGAGTGTGTTCAAAAGAATCCAGACTGTTGTTGTATATAATTTGTGTGAACAAAGTGCTTCTGAAGGCCTTACTTATTTTTTTTTAACCCACATTTGTTCTTAAAGGATCCTCTGCTAACGTTTTGGTGCCAGATACCACAGCACACCTCCAGAGGTCTTGTAGAGTCCATGCCTCGACGGGTCAGAGCTGTTTTGACGGCGCAAGGGGGACCTGTACAATATTAGGCAGGTGGTTTTAATGTTATGGCTGATCGATGTATAGCTACTGTATATCAGTATGCAGCATACATTCAAAATAAATATGGCAAGAGTTTAACATGCAGGTCTGATACCTCATAAAACCGTTTGTTTGTTTGTTTGTTTGTTTGTTTGTTTGTTTTTATAACAGCAAGGCTCGGACAGGTGTGTAACCAGGTGTGTAAAGGTGTGTCAGGGCTTTGGGACAGTTTTCAGGATGGAGAGCGTTGCGGTTTCTGAGTAATCTAAGAGAGGGAAAACAGAAACGCTGGCGAAAGAATGACTATTCATAAAGTAGCTGCTATAAGGTAAGTGATAACAGGACCTAACTTGTTTCACAGACATTCCACAACATGAAAGTTAACTAGAAAAAATGATTTTGTGCTTAATAAATAAAATAAAAAAACAACAATTACCAACACTAACATGAATTGTGTATTAGATCCACATATCCATCCATTTTCCATACCGCAGGGGAGCCGAGAGCCTATGAGGTGCACACATTCACACACACATTCACAAACCCATTCACACACTACGGACAATTTGGAAATGCCAATCAGCCCAGAACGCAGGTTTTTGGACTGGGGGAGGAAACCGGAGTACCCAGAGGAAACCCCAGAAGCACAGGGAGAACATGCGAACGCTGTGCACACAGGGCAGACCACTAAGCACTAAGCCACAGTGCCTGCCACCCCCCCCCCCCCCGCCTTTGTGTATAAGATTACAAAAATGATTGTAATGTCATACTGATTTTATCTAACATGCAACATTATTGCACTAGTTTGTTTCCTAAACCTGTCAGGTTCACTAAATAACACACACACACACACACACACACACACACACACACACACGCACACACACACACCATGAAGAAGCCACGAGGTGGCAGCAATCACACAATTGCTGGTCTGTATGCTTACCTCTTATCTCCTCATGTGATTGTCTGTCATCCCACATATGAACATTTCAGGACCATAACCACTGCAGTCAAAGTAACATCTATTTATGTCTGCTTACACACTGTTGCCATGACAACTTGCCATGGAAGGCGGGTCCTAGCCACGTTTTAAGAGTGGAGTAGTGGAATGATTGTGTTTATGTATGGGGAGACACACACACACACAAACACACACACACACTATAGTCTGTGTCTGCATATGAAATGATGTGATGCTATTTTCCACAGTGATTAAGGCAGCTAAACAAAATGTATAATTAACAGATGAAAAGTACTGTGTGAGAGAGAGAGAGAGAGAGAGAGAGAGAGAGAGAGAGAGAGAGAGCATGGACATGACAGAACAATTGAACACACATGTGGCTTTGGGAGGAATAAAAGAAATGGGGAGCATGACAGAGAGAGAGAGAGAGAAAGAGAGAGAGAGAGAGAGAGAGAGAGGGGTTGGGGGAGAGAGGGATTTACATCTGAGAGGAGGGGGTAATGACACAGTCAGTTACAAAGTGGCACACGCATGCTCTCTCTCTCTCTCTCTCTCACACACACACACACACACACACACACACACACACAAGAGAGGCATCGGTCAGACACACTCAGGAGGCATCAGTCAGTCCGTCAGACACTAATGAGGAATGAAACAAATCAAACGGATCCCTGTCTGCCTCTCTGTGTATGACCCACGGTAAGAACAAAAACAAACTTGTTCAATTAAAAAATATATACTTGGTGTTTTCTACCTCTCTGTGAACTCCTGAACTCCTGAACTCCTCTTGGGACCAACTTTGGTCTTGTCATTTCTGTTCGATTTTGGTCTCTTTTCCAATTCCCTGAGCCTTTGGATCCTTTCAGTAGGCCTGTAACAGTTTTTTTTTTTTCTCTGCCCCGCTTCAATTTTAGGCAACGGAAGGCTATTGATTTAATGAGTTGGATCTAGAATGATCTAGAATGATGACTTCAGTGCTGTATACAAAAACATGTAGAACTTTGAGAAGGTTTACAAGATTCTTCTGGAACGATGTGAAATTGACTCCTTGAATGATAAGAACGTACAAGACCTACATACAATATTTCTTATAGTTTCGTTCTGAAAACAGGAAAAAGATCAATCGAAAAAGTAAGTTCAGAGAAGACTCTGCTCTGTCACACATGTCTGTAACTTCTTAGATTTATCTCTTATGATATAGCCAATAAAACTTCTTAAACTGTATGAAAATCAGGTCTTATATGTCACTGTTTGTCAATGTATTAATTATTAGTATTAATATTTGTTTAAGTTTCCCTATCAGATGATCAGGAATCATATCATGATATCTCACAAGTGTTTTTTTTTTATTTTATTTTTTTTTATTGAAGAACAATTACTAGAAATAATAATAATACAGAACAGACTAACAGAATAATGAAACAATAATCTGACCCATTATAGGCACAAAATACTCACAAGGCTAGAAGAACACATTTGTTAGGTGTTGTTCATGTAAACCTTTATCAAGAAATAAAACCATAACTAATACAATGTTTGCTGTTGTTTAGTTAGACATTATACAATTGAGACCGCTACGATGATTACAGATGCATTGTATGCCATATTAAAGGGTGTTTCACAGTGATGATCTCATCAGAGTTAGATAGACAGATAGATAGATAGATAGATAGATAGATAGATAGATAGATAGACGAAATGCAGTTTAGCACCTATCAGAAGTGCAAATAGTATCATTCCACAAATTAACAAGTGCAGGTTGAATATATATATAATTAGTAATTAGTAATTAGTATAATTAGTATAATAATAAGTGCATATATTGCACTTATACACACACACACACACACACACACACACACACACACACACACACATATATATATATATATATATATATATATATATATATATATATATATATATATATATATATATAGTAAATAAATAAATAACATATCCTTGTTATGGGCAGTGAACACGTGCAGTAGCTATTGAGTAGAATAGTATGAATGATAAATACACTATGTTGTAATAGAAATAAATAAATAAATAAATAAATATAGCGTAGTCGTAAATATATGTAAGAGATATGTACATTGTATATACAAGAGAACCCAGCTTATTTATGTATAATATACTGTGCAATGTATAAACAGATATATAAAAGATAACTTAGGATATACAGTATATTTTAGACATAATACAGATTATGCAGAATGCCGTGTCTTAGATGTATAAACTTCCCAAACTCATGGAAATTAAAGCAATGTGCAGAAATGTATGACTATTAATTCTCATGTATGCCAAACCTTCGCAATATCCTATATCACATCATTATAGAATGTTTAGATAAAGTTGTTCAGAAGGGTTTTATTATTATTATTATTTTTATTTCGTCTGTCTGAATTAAGATTAGATTTAAACCAGGTACCAGGGATTAGATTTAAACCTTTCCCAGTAATCTGAAGATTTATTCCTTCTGACATGGATAGCAACAGTTATTCATATTCTGATTGGCTTCAGGCATGTTCAAGATTTATACATATATCAGCTGCCCCTGATGTTTGAATGTAGTTCACTATACAACACGATGACCAATAACATGCTATATATAGTAGATTCTGCATAAAAAGGTTTTGAATTGAAAGGACAGACTTACTGAACATGTACACAAGCACACGGTGCTAACAACATGAAGGACCTTTGAGTATTTTATAGACTGACATCTATAAAAAGTGATTCATCATGGTCATACTTATTTAACGCACCAGGTGAGCATTCAGAGAAAGATTTGAATCCATTCCCAACAAAACCATATATTTCCCATAGTGAGACAGGACGCTAATATTGTGTTATAGTGTTGTTCAATGAACATTATTAGTATATTCCAAATAAATTCTGTATTAAGGTCAGAGTTTTGTTACCATTTACAATGCCTATCTCTCTGGCATAATGAGGCACTAGCATGAATAGAGACTGCATGGGTCTACAGTGGATGGGTCATTTCTTTCATGCTGCTTTTGACCTCTCGACCCAAGGCTTACTGATGTTATCTTTACTTCATTTCCTGCCGTAACATGACGAGAGCTTTTAGAGAAAACAGTGGCAGATTTGAGACAACAGCTAGAGGTTGGGTACTGCTAGAAAGGAACTAAGCGGAAGTAAGTTTAACGTCATCGTCCGGATTTCCTGAAATAGCCCCACAGGAGGTCTCACTTAGTTCATGAACATAATCGTGACTGGATACTTACCGTGTTTGCAGGTATCATTAACGCTTGTTTGTTTTATGTTGGTGCGATGTGTTCATTTGGCTTTTGGTTGAATTTTACATAAATCTTCTTCAGTACCGAAACAATCCGACACTTTCAGAATAGATAGATAGATAGATAGATTGATTGATTGATTGATTGATTGATTTGATTGATTACCCTGACAGATCAAAACAACTCTACAGGGTGTGTAAATGTGTATATGATTTCGTATTTAAATAAACTGAATCTTTTCAATTTGATATCTGGTTACTCACAGCTCCAGAATCCCTGGTTCCCTTACTGGAGTTTCTTATGTTCTCCCAGTGTTTTCATGGGTTTCCTTTGGGTTCTCTGGTTTCCTCCCACTGTCCAAAAACACACAGGTAGGTGGATTGGCTACAATAAAATTGCCCATAGGTGTGAATGTACTGTATGTGCGCATGGTTCGCCCCCAAGGATTGGAGTACCATCTTGGGGAAATTCCTCCACCTTACTCCCAATGTTCTCGGGATGGTCTCTGAATCAAACATGACCCCGAACGGGATAATACAGTTACTGAAGTATGAATGAATGATGATATCTGGTCCAATATTGCATGGTTCTGTATTAGTTTTACTATCTAATCACAAGTGACGTGTATTTTATCAGCACAATGTTAACATTCACTCACTAGCACTGCGTAGAACAAATAGTATAAGGGTATTTACTATATATAGTAAGTACAATATCACTTTGTCACTTTGCATTGTTGTAGTTTTGGAAATGGATACTGTACACACAAAAACATCTTCATATTATATGGTGGCAGTGGTGGCTCTGGGTTACACATCAGAAGGTTGGGGGTTCAAGCACCAGCACCACCAAGCTGCCACTGTTGGGCTTTTGAGCAAAGCTTTTAAGCTAGGGGGGTCGTATAATGGCTGACCCTGCACTCTGACCCCCAACATCCTAACAAGCTGGGATATGCTAAGAATTTCACTGTGCTGTAAAGTATATGTGACAAATAAAGGCTTCTTCTTCTTCAAAATGATACCATGCTGACTATTGATACGTCCATTTCTGACAGGATGATGAGGTGACACAGAAGGTTCTCTGTACAAGGAAGCAACAAAGCCCCAATGCAAGTTTCACATAAGAACACGCCTCCTGGTTTTGGCCAATCAGGGATCTGAATAAGAAGCATCGCTGCTGATCCCAACCAGGGCATTGGACCACTAACTGAATCTCAGTCTGAGAGTGAAAGGAGCAGCACTAAATACGTCTTAGGAAACCTGCTACACACAAAACTCTCCAGTTGTATTAGCAATTGGTGGCTATGTCATCGCCTTCCATCCCTCTTCCCCCATTGCCCCCTAGCCCCCTGGCCATGGAGTACTTAAACGATTTCGACCTGCTCAAGTTCGAGGCAAAGGCTGACTCTCCTCCCCCTCCTCCACCATGCTCATATCCAAAAGCAGTCCAGCAGCAGGACCCCTCATCATCCCCCTATGTGGTTCGACCTCCTTCGGACTCCAGCCTCAGTTCCAGCCCCTACACCTCTCTACCTCCCTCGCCAACCCTCAGCGATGCTCATCCGCTTCCATCTGCCTCTTCTTCCTCCTCCTCTTCGATATCCATCCCTCTCTCTATCTCTGCCAGCTATGTCTCTGGATTAAGTTCCACCTCACAAGGGAATCTGGACTGCAGCCCTGCACCTGGTGTCCCAGGCCAGTGTCCAAACCCCACGTCTTTGGAAGATCTGTTCTGGTTGGCAGCAATCCAGCAGCAGTTTGGAGGGGATGCTTCTCTCCTAGAGGCCTTAGGAGGAACACCAGAGAGAGGTGACAGAGACAGGGGGGTCGTTGGGGGATTTCTGGGGTGTGAAGATGCAGTGGAGGTGCTACTCAACTCGGCTGCCACTGCTGTGAGCTCACAGGTGCAGTCTGTGTTTTTGTGTGTTAGTAGGTGTTCTCTGGTAGGTGGTAGGTGTGTGTGGGCGGATGGGCAATGGCTTGCATGTCTTTTTCTGAGGGCTGTTAGAGAGAGAGTGTGTATTTTTGAGAGGCACTGAGTGTGAGATGAAATGGAGAGATGTTCATTTGCATAAGTTTTAAGTGTTTAAAATGTAAAATTGGCGGCACACTAAAATCTCTGCTGAGATCTCTTACTTTCTTCCTTTCTCTCCATCCATCATTTCTTCTCTCCTTCCCGCTCTCAGTTCCCAGTTCTATCTCAGAGCTCTGGGAGTAGTAATCTGGGAGACTCAAGCAGTGAGAGTGGAGGTGATGTAAAGGCCTCGGAACTATGTCACCGTCCTCTCCTCTTTGTTTCCTCTGGCCCTCCGTCTCTCCATAATGGCAATCCAGCACAAGGCACGTACCACCAGCCCTCAAGCCCTTCATCCCGCCATCATAACCCGCAGCATCATCATCATCATCACCATCATCCCTATCATCTCATTAACAGTCATCACACTCACCATCATCATCAGCTCCAAGCTAGCCAGGTAAAGATGAAGATGGGCGGAGCTTATACCGATGTGTTGAACTGTTGTATTACCTGGTTATATCTAAAGAAAAAAAAAGAACCTCCTAGTTTACTGTTATCATGAAATCAGGTGATGAAAGCTTCTGAAGTCACGTTAGTTTATGTTTCAAATGTGAACTTTATCCACCTTTTTGAATCCTTTCCAAAGATTATACTGCTTGTGCTTGCGTTAAACTTTTGGGAGATTGTGTAGTTCTCATGATAAAAAAAACAACAAAGAATCGGTGTCAATGTTGAAGAGGGATGTAAAGATCCTGAAATGTAATATTAATGGTTTGCAAGACTTAATCAAGCAACATCTGTACCACTAGTGGTGCTCCAAGAAAATTTTTAGTGAGGTGGCCAGACAAGGTGACTGGAAACTGCCATCAACAAGCAAGCTAGCTAACTAGCTAACTATATTACCAAGTTATACCCTGTATGCATACTGTAGCAGTCCCCACACTTCATTTACGTTTACACAGTGGGCCAAATTTAATGTTCTCCTTATCCACTTACAGAGAATGAGAACGGTGGTAGTCCCTTGATGCACTAGTGTTAGCAAGATAGTTAGCTAAATCATCTGATGCAGCTTTTTAGGTGTCATTATTTTCAGCCGTCGTTACAATGTGGTCTGGTCTGTGTGTGTGTGTGTGTGTGTGTGTGTGTGTGTGTGTGTGTGTGTGTGATGTTGTATGTACCAATGTGTGCATTTGTATCAAAGCTGAGACGCTGTTCTGAGATGTATAAGGTTGAATGTGGAACAGGTCTCTGAGATTAGCATAATATCTGCTATTATTGTTTTGTAATCCTGATCACTGTCACTTGCACTCAGTCAGGCAGATTATAGATTATAAACACACGCATGTCTGTTTGCATGCTTGTGACATGGCTCACGACATAACGAACATGCGCCAGCATCATACACGTGCACGCCTCATGGTATCATTCCACATTACACTGTACATATGTAGCTTGGGTAATAATGATTTTTTAATCACCAGACATATCATGACACTGTTGATACACCTTACCATATACAATGTGTGAATGGGAAAATTAGTTCCAATCAAAGTATTCCCTTATTACTAATATCGGTATGACTGGATCCTCAATCATAACAAGGACATTATTAACATTAACATAATGTATTAACATATTATGACTACTAAGGGACCACATGCACTAGGCGTGAACTATTTATACAGTGTTGAATTCTCAAATCGGATTGGTCAGTAGGTGTTGTATGATTTCTCTAACAGCAGATAGACCCGTTGCCATTTAAATCACAGTTTTATATTAACGTGCGTGTTCTAATCTAATGCGTTATCATTTCTATATATATATATAACTATCTCTATATATAACTCATTTAGAGGAACTTGCACGAGAGATTTGTGTGGCTCTACACAAGGTGTTGTCATTGAATAAAAATAATCAATAATAATTAACTGTTGATATAGTGAAGCTTTCTATAAAGAGGTGTTTATTTAACATTTATAGAAGGAGTCTCCAGTTTCAGTACTTTGTAAGAGTTAGTACATTTTCTGAGATGATATGAATGAGAGTGTTGCAGTTACTCTGTAACCTGAGAAGCTGCAGGTTTGGGTGTTTTGTTTTTTTTGTCTTATTAACTTCAAGAGAAAGAATAATGAGATGTCTGTTGAGCTACATGTTTATAGTGTTTATATCACTATTGATGAAAGGAAATAATTTATCTTGGGAATTTCCACAACGTTAAAAATGGTTAAAAGAACGACGCGTCAATAATGAAAGAGTTGAACAAGTGTAAGTGTGAAATGATTGTGGTATAAGAGGTATAAAACCCTTTGAGGCCAGGCCACGTCACACCAACAACCTCATTGATTATGATAATGATAATGAGTCTTTATTTATCACATATACATATGCACAGTGAAATTGTTTTCTTCGCATACCCCAGCATGTCAGGAAGTTGGGGTCAGAGTGCAGGGTCAGCGATGATACAGCACACCTGGAGTAGAGAGGGTTAAGGGCCTTGCTCAAGGGCCCAACAGTGTCAGCTTGGCAGTGCTGAGGCTTGAACCCCCGACCTTCCATCCCCAAGCCACCACTGATTATTTTCCTATAACAGCACATCCGGGTTGTGTTTTATTTTTAACTTGTTGCATTATCCTCCCTCCTTTAGTCTGGGTTGGATGAGCGGTTTTCAGACGAGCAGCTCGTCAGTCTGTCTGTGCGCGAGCTGAACAGGCACCTGCGTGGTGTGAGTAAAGACGAGGTGGTGCGTCTGAAGCAAAAACGCCGCACCCTGAAGAACCGAGGTTATGCTCAGTCCTGTCGTTACAAACGACTGCAGCATCGACATGCACTCGAGTCTGAGAAACACATCCTCACACAGCAGGTACACACACATACACACACATGTATGCACAAATATATGTACACTACATTCCAAGACATTCACAAAATCTATACAAGAGCAATGCTTACATTTTACACTATGCATATTGAAAAGAAGCATGGGCATGATGACACTTGAGCATTTGAGTATGCGCTGGAAGAGCGCTCTCAGTAGAGCCCATTTGTAACCTATTCACTATCAGTTCATATTTATAAACGTACATAGAGAAAATGTGCCTCTAATAATCCGCAGCTGCCAGCTGAATGCAATCGTGAATGCCAAGAGTTTTCCTCTTACATAAGTGTTTTTCAAATGAACTCTCTCCATCCCTCTCTTCCCCCCTCCCTTTTCATCATTGTACATCTCTTTCTGTTTCTCTCTCTCCCTCCCTCCATCTCTAATATAATCTCCCTTCTCTGTATCTCTCTCCCTGCCTCCACCTTTTTCATATTTTCTCTCTCACTATTTTCTCTCATCTTCTATCTACTTCCCTATCTCTTTCTCTCATCTCGTCTCCGTCTCGTCTCGCTCGCTATCGTCCTTCCTCTCGCTCCGTCTGTCCTTCCTTCTATTTCAATATCTTCATTTCTCCATGCCTCGCTCTCTTTCGAACCTACTTCCTCTATGCTTTCTGTTCCTTTTTTTTTATTATTTATTTATTTTTTAAATCTTTCTTTCTGGCCTTTTTGAATCCTCTGATTTTGTGTCTCTTTTTCATTTATCATTTCTCTCCCTCCGTCTTGGTCTCTCGCTCTACTTTCCTGTACCGTATTCTTCTCCAAAATCTCATAACTCTCGTAAGTGTTATTATATCTCTTTTTCCCTCTCTCTCTCTCTCTCTCTCTCTCTCTCTCTCTCTCTCTCTCTCTCCAATTCTTCCTCCATCTTTCTTCCATGTTTCACTCACACCCACTCTCACCATTACCCCTCTCTAGCTGGAGCAGCTGCAGTGTGAGCTGTCCCGTGTTTTAAGAGAACGAGACGCCTACAAGGCTCGTTACGAGAAGCTTGTTAACTCCAGCGAGGCCCAGCCCACTCAGACCAACAACCCACCTTCTCCTCCTACAGACTATTTCCTCTGAAAGGAAAGCAGGACTCCAAACTGCCAAACTGAAAGAAGAGAAACGGGCTACGTCACCGGGCCACCTAAGCTATCAGAAAAAAACATTGCAAAGACATGATGGGAGACTAGAGAAGGTGCTCAATTGTGAAAGATTCTATTGAACCAAAGCTAGTCGAATCTGAGTGTTAAAGTCGGGGGTTTCGCCAAAGCCCTATATAGTCACTTTGTCAGGACTTCACTTGCTGCTGCTGCTGGACAACGGTTTTGGTTTGATCGCTGGGAGGTTCACAGGAGCAGAAATAATTAGCTGTTTTTCGATTGCTTTTTCAAAATTTTTCATGCACAAGCATAAATCTAGGGAAAGAGAAATAACAGGAGATCTGTGTGGCAATTATAGACATCAGACATTCTCCTCAGATACAGAGCTGAGTGTCCGACTTAATGAGTTTTCCTGTGTGCCACAGCTCTGAACTGACTGAATAAGGTCATTTTCAAACTTATAATTGTAACTTAGATTTTAAAGTATAAATTGCTGCTATATAACCAGCACTGTGTCTGAAATCACTCCCTCAGCCCCCTCCCCCCAACCCGATTGACTACATGGGGCGACAGTAAAGACTGTTAACAAATTACCTTGCAAACTGACACTACAAAAATAAAAAGAAGTATTAAAAGTGATATATTTTTTTTTGTATTAAAATATATAATTTAAATCACTACCTGTTGGGTTTAGTTGTCATTAACACCCGGCCACACTATTATTCCTTTACGACAAGCAAAACTTTAGCTAAAACCGCTCGGCTTTGTGCGGAAATAGTGTGTTTTGGGTGTACACTGGATTTGTAGTGCACTATGGGTACGAATATAAGTTAACTACCCAAGGAATATCATTTATCAAGTGAGAATTGGGATAACACGAATAACAGTGCACTGTTTATGGTGAATAGGGAACACTATGGTTACTCATTTCATCCTTTTAAGTTACACGTATAAACGACGGATTGGATGGGACTGTGACAAATGAAAGGAAAAGACAGTGGCTTTTTTCCACTGTGGGAGATTTAATTTTCTTTTTCTCCCTGCATGGTTTGTTTCCAGTTGTGCACTTAGAGAGATGAGTCACTGCAAACCAATACAAAGTTCTTCTGACTAATCACCTTTATCCCGTGATAAAGCATTTCTATCTTGATGGGGAATGGACTATTCCAGGATGAC
The DNA here is from genome assembly GCF_023375685.1 of Ictalurus furcatus. NCBI lineage: Eukaryota > Metazoa > Chordata > Actinopteri > Siluriformes > Ictaluridae > Ictalurus > Ictalurus furcatus. Next base: position 6,308,422 of record NC_071256.1, read on the forward strand.
TCCGCCCCCATTCACAAGGCATGAGGGCTCACTGAATGGTTTATTGAGGATGAAAATGATGCCCATTATATGCTATGGCCTTAATAGTCACCAGATCTCAACCTAATCAAACACTTAGGGAGATTTTAGAGTGATGAGTTAGAGAGTACTCTAAACCACCGTCGTTAAAACACCAACTGGAGGGATATCTTTTGGAAGAAAGGTGTTCACTCGTACAGTATCCCTCACAAAAACCAAAAAAAAGATCAGGCGATGTTTCTGACAGGAGTGGAACTTCATCTGCCTCAAGGTTCGGCGTGTTGTGCAGGTTTCTCTGAGATGCTTTTCTACTCACCACGGTTGTAAAGAGTGGTTATTTGAGTTACTGTAGCCTTCCTGTCAGCTCAAATCAGTCTGGACAGCTCAAATCTCCTTGGACGTCTCTCATTAACAAGGCATCCCACACACAGAACTTATTCTAAGTGGATAGTTTTTTTGTTTGTTTGCTTGTTTTCTCTAGAGACTCTTGGGCGATTTCTGATCCGTAGTTTCTGGAATACTTAAACCAGCCCCTTTGGCACCAACAACCATACAACAGTCACTGAGATTACATTGGATGATAAGTTATACATTAATTATACACAGTATCTCTCTTACAGTTTTCACATTTGGTGGTTTGCTTCTGCAGTTTTTCCACTGGACCTGGAGCACCCAATTCTTGCATAATCAACCACATTTGAAGCGATTCATTTATTTTTCTTTCTTTCTTTTTTTGTGTGTGGAAATATTCCATGCAGTGTTATATTCTGATCTCATTTATACAGTACAAAGAAAAAAGGGGGGGGGGGGGCAAAAATATGTCGCATGTTATAACACCATATTTGTCACTATATACAATTGTGCTCATAAATTTACATACCCCTTGCAGAATTTGCTAAATGTTCATAATTGGAAAAAAAATAAAATAAAATAAGAGGAATCATTAAAATTGCATGACATTTTTTATTTAGCACTGTCCTGAATATGCTATTTCACATAACAGATATTTACATATAATCCACAAGACACAATAATAACTGAATTTACACAAACGAACCAGTTCAAAAGTTTACACACGCTTGATTATTAATCCTGTGTGTTGTTACCTGGATGATCAACGTCTGTTTTTATGTTTTGTGATAGTTGTTCACGAGTCCCTTGTTTGTCCTGAGCAGTTAAACTGCCCACTGTTCTTCAGAAAAATCCTCCAGGTCCTGCACATTCTTTACATTTCCAGCATCTTCTGCATGTTTGAGCCCTTTACAACAGCGACTATATGATGTTCAGATCCATCTTTTCACACTGAGGACGACTGAGGGACTCGTACACGACTATTACAAAAGGTGCGAACGTTCACTGATGCTCAGGAAGGCAACACGATACATTAAGAGCCGGGGGGTGTAAACAGGATGATTGTTGTAAATTGTTCATTTTTTAAAAAATATCTTATTTTTTTCATTTAGTACTGCCTTTCAGAAGATATTTACATGCTTCCCAGAAGACAAAATAATAACAAAGCGTATGTAAACTTTCTTACTGGTTCATTTGTGTAAATTCAGTTATTATTGTGTCTTGTAAACATTTATTATGTGAAATAGCTTATTCAGGGCAGAACTAAATAAACAACAAAATGCAATTTTACTGAGTCCTCTTACGCTACTTTGCAACATTTTGCAGATTCTGCAAGGGGTGTGTAAATTTATGAACACAACTGTATTCAGGTATAAAATGTGCTGCCATGTTGCAGAAATAGACATTATTCCATCACGAAGGAATTCCTAGCTGCTTTTATTGTGTGAATTTGTCTGTGAATAGTACGGGGATCGAGGGGTTTTGATTGATTGTCAGTGAATTAAAATAAATACTGTTTGTTAAAGAGTGTAACTTTTTTCTTCTTTTTTTCTTTTTTTTTGTCCTAAACTGATTTCAAAGAAACTGAAACCTCCGAATACACAGAGCTGGACACTGTGGGTTATTGATGTGTGTTGTTTTGTTTTGTTTTTAAATGACTAAGTGATATGCAGAGACATATAATAAGACTTGGTACATTGGTACATTACCATAATTATTTATGCATAACAAATCATCTGAGGAACTTTAATCTAGACTTTTCTTTTTGAATCTGTAAGTAAATAATATTGGTTCTCCTATTTATTCATTTACACTCTTTATTATTACTATTATTATTATTATTATTATTTTCTGATTATTTATGTGATCATTACTTTCATTTGCTGGTTTCTCATTTCATTGAGTGTGTGTTTTATTTATTTTATAGGTTAAGTGTTGGTTTATGCTGTAGTGATGATATAAAGAGTATTTGACAATTGCTCTATTATGATTACTCGTATACCAGCAATAAAGACAAAGCAGAGCGCAGAACACATTTCTATTCGATCACTTTTATTACTCAGATATATTCAATGTGTCTTAAATAAATGAATTTTGAGTAACCTCTTGTGTATTTAATCTTCTTTCATTCTTAACCGTTGAAAATTTTCCATCACCCCAACTGCTCTCTCTCTCTCTCTCTCTCTCTCTCTCTCTCTCTCTCACTCTCTCTCTCTCTTTATCTATCTCTCTCTACATGTAACTACGGCCAGGGCAGGAGGGCAGGATGACCTCACTTTTAGCCCTCCCTCCTTGCTCTCTCTCTCTCTCTCTGTCTCTCTCTCTACATTGGCGTGGGGATTAGGAGGATAATAGGCCTCGGTCAGCTCACTGCCGGAGTGCTTTGGAAAAGGCAGGGGGCCTTTATGTTCAGGGCATACGCAGTGTTACAGGAACACACAAACACACACACATACACACACACACACAGCTAGAAACCAGAGCAAATTCCACATGTTGTATTGCATACAGAAAACGATAGAGGTATTGGATATAATTTAGTGAAAATGAGAAAGACAGGAGAAAGGGAGGAGGAGAGACAGGAACAGAATGTCCAAAATGTGCAGAGTAGTAATGTGATGTTCTTGAACAAGCCAGATTTGTTTTTATTGAGTGATTTGTTGCCATTACTCTTGCAGTAGGTGAGGCGTGAAGCAAGACATGGAGAATCCGCTTCACTGCTTATTTTTGAGGATGTGTACTCAGGTGTATTAGATGAGGCAATCAATTTACAGGATGAATCCTCCGAATGAAGCACAGACAGAGCCGGCACAATAACAGTAACGCCCGGGGGTAATTATTACTGTATAATTAATTATTACTGTTTACATCAACGCACATTTGTTGTGCCTTGCTGATTTTATGATGATATACATACATACCAATTTGTTCATTCATCTTCATTAATCCTGTTCGGGGTCCCGGTGGAGCCATGGTGTGAGTCAGGAATGCACTCTGGATGGGGCACCAATCCAACACATTCACATAGGGGTAGCTAGTACACATACTGGCATGTTGTAAGCCAGTTTCAACCATAGTTAGGCAAATGAAACAACTTGCCGGTCAAAATATCACAAACGTTATCTGATGAAAAATAAATGGCACGGTAGTGAGCCAATTGGGAGGCAAAAAGAGTCAGATCTTATTGTGAGCTGAGCCAAATGATCTGACTCACTAAAAAGAGCCAGAATTCCCAAGACTAGCGTACAGTGCTCTAGAATGTGTAGAGGATGTTATTGAGAAATCAGATTTTTCCCAAAACACCAGTAACTACATATGATTTTATTAGGTTCACGTACTGAATCATGTGCTTTCAGATAAATATATGAACAATAAGCTGTGATTTTAAGGATCCAAAGATGTCTGTCTCATATTTATTCTGTTGATGTCATGTTAGTTTACTTGCATACCTGTTTCTCATACTTCTTGGCATAGTCTGAAATAGCCCAGTTGTCTGTCTAGTAAGCTACTCGTGCAATTACAAAACACATTCCTCGTATGAGTGGCAAATTCAACTGATTTGTAAAAAACCGTGTTGGGTCACCTGGGTCATCAAAATCATCTTGTATCAGACTCTTGTGGGCTCTGCTGCCCCCTACTGATTCTAGGCTGTAAAAACTTATCTAAATAACGAGGTGTCTAGAACATTTCAGAATATTTCTAGAATGTATGAAAGAGAAAAAAAACAAACATATTACTGGTGGGTAGTTAAGACAAACACACTCTCTTCCCCAACAATATATAACAAATATATACATGAAAACATCTGTATAATTTGCTGGTGTATGATTTATTAATCTTTAAAGGTTAGATTATAGATGTAATTTTTTTTTTGGCAATAAAATAACAATTGATTCTTCTTTCTTCAGAGAGAGAGAGAGAGAGAGAGAGAGAGAGAGAGAGAGAGAGAGAGAGGTGCGGCGGCGAGTCGTGAGCGCGGATCAGGTGGATCCCAAGTAGGCGGAATGGGCGTGTGCGCGCCCGCGGGAGCGCGCATCATTATAGGGCGGGGAGCGCGCTCGACGCTCTCCAAACTGAAGTGCAAGACGGAGGGAGACGCGCGGAGCGAGAGCATCTCTGATGGGTGTTTTGGAGGTCCTCGGTCGAGGTAGGCGGGTTTTTAAAAACAAACATGTAAGCTCCTCCATCTAGCCTTCTCTGTTTATAGACTATATATATATATATATATATATATATATATATATATATATATATATATAGTGAACATTTGATATATGAATTGTGGTGAAGTTACTGTTTACAAGGAGGAGGTTATGGAGGTGAAGTTTTAGGGAGATGGGTAATTGGAGAGGTAAGGTCACTATTATTGTTCTTTTGAGACAGGGAGAGAGGTTATAACTTCCCCTGGACCCCCCACCCCCCCACCTCTCTCTCTCAGTTAGGTAACAGGTAAAAGCCTGGTTGTAATGTTTCTTTGAGCTCACATCTTCATCATAGTCCTTTAATTCTGAAGGAATTAACCTGCATGTTATGATGGAGGACATCTCTCTCTCTCTCACTCTCTCTCTCTCTCTCACTCTCTCTCTCTCTCTCTCTCTCTCTCTCTCTCTCTCTCTCTCCTGATCTGTCCTAACCATCAAAAGTAAAAACTCACATCAGTTCCATGTTATTTTTTTCGGACAGTGTCACCAATATGATCTAGTAGCTTTACAGAAATCCAGATATAGGTTTAGCTCTCTGAATAATGATCAAGCCAGGAGTGATGAAGTGCCAAGGAAAAACTCCCTACATGGACATGAAATTAAAGAAGAAATCAAAACACAACCCAGGAATCCTATTATGGGTGACATCGGATCGGATAGTCCGTCCAATCCAATCCATCCATTTTTCCATTTTCTGTACCGCTTATCGTACACAGGGTCGTGGTGGATCCTGGAGCCTAATCACGGGAACTCGGGGCATTTGCTAAGCAAATGTGCTAACCACAAAGCGACCATGCCCTCCACACTTGATAGTGTGATTATAAATCATTACTCTTCTGGCAGACAGTAGTAAGTGTGTAGAAAGGATGGATGTTCAGTATGAGCAGACTGTGAATGAGTCCTCGGATGAGTACGGGGTAGTGTTTGTGATTACATCAGCAGGTATCAGATCTACAGTATACAGGTGAGATTAAGCATCGGTTTTGAAAACTGAAATGTTTAGGTGTGGGACCACCAACAGCAACAGAAGGTGAGTCACAAACGCTGACGCTCCGTGCGCATCAGCATGAATTAGACGACCACACGCTTGAACTGAATCACGGTTGATTCCATTTCATCCATTGCTTCCTGTGTGGGAGCTGCTTGTTTTTGGACGTGATTTAACCTTAAATGTAAAACCTCTGTCAGGTCAGCCCAAGGTCAGTTTTGTTTTTGCACTTAATCACTAATATGTTTTAATTCTGATCTAAATGACAGAACATGCACTATTTTACACTACAGGACATTGTTGATGGTGGAGGAACATTTTAATGTCCAGATCAGAACATTTACGTTAATTAGGTTAGTACGTGCTGCACAACATGGACAAATTTGAGATGCAACAAACACATTTTTTCCCCCTGTATGATCTTGGTACTTAATGCTGATCGGATACTGAAATCCTCAAAGCGACTGAACCGACTGTGCAAGCAATAGTTGGCAAGTTATATGAAACATCACAGGCGTGATGGCATCCTGTTCCCATGCAGTATCTCTGTTGTGTCGATCAACATCACATGCACACGGTGGATAGGCTGAGATAAGCATCCATTATTGCGCATAGTGTGGAGAGCTCTGTCGAATGCTGTATAGACATTTAATGTCATTTTTAAAAAATCTTTTCTTTCATTCCTTACGTGTACAAATAGCCTGAAAGACATGTAGAACATGATAAAAAAAAAAAAAAACAACAACAAAAGATTAAGCCATGGTTTTAGCAAAAGTGCATTAAATCGCTGAAAAAAACCCATTCGGAAAACTGACTTCTGGTCCGGAATGCTTGTTTGTTTGTGTTTGTATGCGCCTCCTGTCAGTCATTTTGTAGACACTCGAATCTACAGGCCAGCGTAGATCCTGGAGGTGGAGCTTTGTCAACATGGCCGGGAATCATTCAAATGTCGAACAAAAAAACAGAAAGACTAATCTTACTTAATGCACCGTTAAACCTCTAAAGGTGAGCACCTTTGCTCTAATGCTGGCTGCGAGAGCTCTTATTAGATGTCCTAGACACAAGATGTATTTCCTTAAGGGTTTGTTTTATTTTATAGTATACGTTATATAAGACACTGTGATTTTTCCTTTTCTTATCTGTAAAGGGTGCATTAGACAATCCAAATTAGTCAACATTAGGTCTCTAGCTGTTAAGTTGGTGGATTTGAATACATTATTTAACTTCTTGAGCCCGTCCCTCATTTCCGCCCCGTGTACACAAACCGATGAAGTGGGCTGTTTATTTATTAAAGTCCTCATGAAATGTAAATTTAAGTTTTGTTGCTTTTAGTATGAAGATGCTTCACGTTAAGGTGATCTATAAGCGAGTGTGCTCCAAAATACTGACGCAATTCGCATTTAGAAGATTTATGTGTTCAAAATTTATAGTCTGTCTCTACCACCGATACGGAGCAACGATTTTGATGACATCATTCTGCACTTCAGCTCATCATCAGATTTTCTGTCCAATCAAATGCAGTCTAGAATCTGAAGTGCCCCGCCCAAAAAATGCTAAAAACCACCTTGCCAGAGTTGCTGTTGTTAAAATCATATCAGCAAGCATGGGTCATAAATTGGACTTTGGCTGTTTGAACACGTGAATTTTCCAACTGTAAGTTGGTTAAGAAGGAAATGGCTTGAATTCATTCGCTCTGAAGAAGGAGAAATTTGTACCAGCTCAAGGCTTTGTGACAGGCATTTTTCCATGGTATTAACTGTCGAGTACGATTTAGCCCGGGCTGTGCGATAACCTACACACCATTGGCTGTATAAAAAGGAGGCGGCGCCTGTTGATCTGTCCCGCCTTCCTGCCTTGACTTCCTGTTTCAGTGGAAATTATGTCAACACATCGAATAACACTCAAGGCACTTCACTAGGACTTTAAAGGCATCGAGTTATTTATTATACAGTAGATAATAAAAGAACCAAATATTTGTTGCACCGGATTAGTGAAGATAATATCAACTCGCGTGTAAATAAATACCTAGGTAACATTAGCATCCTTAGACAGGCATCTGAGAGTCCTGTATCTCTATAAAAGGACGTCCATATAAAGAAAAACAGGCTGTCACAACCCATAGATTTCCAAACAGGTTTTCTCAGCCACATTATATACATGGTTTCCATGTTATTTGTACTAGTAAGTACAGATGACATGATACTACTTTGTCTTTTCCGATAAGGATTATGAAACCATAAGAATCAACCGATATTGATACCCATCCTCTATCTATCTTTCCTGCTTAACTATGCCAAATAATCAGTTTTGAGCTTTCGCCTGGGCTTTACAGTTTCACCCAGCACTATTATTTATTTATTTTTTTTTCCAATTTGCATAGCATGACTCTGTCCAGTGCCCCGCCACTTCGAAGAGGAAGCACTCCTGTTCCGTTCAAATATCAGCTCCGAAGGGAAGAAGCAGTCAATGATGACTGTGACTGGACGCCAGGAATTGGAGTAACTGAAGCAACATCGCCTCCTCCAGTTAGCTTTGTCCCAGTGCAGGATGAGGTTGTGGGTGCTGATGTGGAAGAGAGACAGGGAGGCCCGTTCAGGATCGCCCTGCTCGGCCAGAACGGAGTGGGGAAAACGTCGCTCGCTATCGCCCTCACCGGGGAAATGGACAGAACTGCATCTGTGGACTCGGATGGTACATCGATTTACTACGATAATGCATAAACTGGAAACTAGGGCTAACATGTTATACCATATATCAGTGGTCACCAACCGTCTTTCTGGAGATCTACCTTCCTGAAGAGTTTAGCTCCAACCAGAATCATACCCACCTGATCATCTAACCATTGCTTTAAGAAGTTCTTGATCAACTTAAACAGGTTTTGGTTGGAGATGAAACCTGCAGGAAGGTACTGTAGATTTCACTTAAGAGGGTTAGCGACCACTGCCATATATCATGCTTTGCATATACAATAATCATGCTGTAAAGTTATTGGCTGAGACCAAGAATGATGCTTAGATATTTTTACCATTTCTGAGACGACACACATTAGTGATATTCATTGCTCTAACTGAATGCTTCGGTTTCATTTTTATATATTACCCAGTCATGGTTTCTTCTTGTTGATTTGTAAAATCACATAGTTAGTAGTTCAAATTCCAAATGACTTCCTAACATGGTGGCATTGTGTCATCTATTCAGTACATTACACAGTCAGTACAGCTCCAATTGAGATTCAGCTGAACAGCACAATTGTAATAAGCGCCTGTGTGAAACTAACGATGTAGAATTGACATTAATGACATGCATTTAGCTCTTTAGAATCTAGTAGCGCTGGCGTTTTTAATTTAGATGACTAAAAACTCAATATTATGTAGTTACTCAGGACCTCCAGCTTAATCCTGGGTGCCTTACTTCACCATCTAAATATTTTTTCAAATAGTTATCCCTATGATATTGCAGTGTGACTTTTCATAGTAATGTTTAATCCTAAATGGTACCTATGGTGATGATGATGATGATGATGAAGACATTTTTCAATGGAAAAATTGACCTCAGACCTCAAATATTGGTCTATTTAGACAAATAGGTCATACTCTATTAGATACCAGTACAATCTGTGGAAGTCATTATTTGTTGTTTTTTTAAAAAAAAAAAAAAAAAAAAGATGCCTTTTATATGGCCTCCCCAACCTCTTTTGTAAATACAGACCAGAAGCATGAACTTGATTGTTAAAATAGCATTGCAGAGAACAGCCAAAGATGTTTTGTACACAGTAGGGGTCTTATTGCAGTTACATAAGCACCCAGCGAGAGAAGAAAAAACACCAGTCTCCCAGGAGCTGTTCTCTCTTGGGTCACGGCTGTTTCTGCGTGTTTGTGTGTATCTCACAGGCGAGGGCTACGTTCGCACCGTTACCGTGGACAACGAGGAGAGCACCATCTTTCTCTTTGATAACTGGAGACAGGTGAGATTTTGAAAGGTGTATATCTAAAACAGGTTGCTTTCTCTGCACTGTAAGTGTGAATGTCGAAGGTTTTCTATTCCTCTTCATAAATCTAAGCACGAGTATACTACCAGTCACATGGTTGTAAAATTTTGAGAGATTTGTCATAAAAGGAAATAGGAGTAGTAACCAAATTTTCACTGATGCCTTGTTTGGGAATTGCTGGAGTAATCAAAAGTTCTGTCTTTAAACAGATTAAGCAATATCTATCATTTTGAATGTTAAGATATACTGTAATAAGTATCAGAATAAACACATTTATTTTTTTACATTTATTATAAGTGTGTCTTGAGCCTAGATTTAAAAGCAGATATGGAAGGAGCACTTTTAATGTCAAATGGCAACTGGTTCCACAGGCGTGGAGCAGCGACTGCAAAGGCTCTATCACCTTTAGTTTGAGACATGAGACCTCAAATCTGAATGCAAATGGATTAGGTCTGTGATGTATGATGTGGGGCCTGCCCATTAAGAGCCTTAAAAAACAATCAGCCGGACCTTAAACTGAATTCTAAAAAGGACATGGAGCCAGTGAAGGGAGGCCAGAACTGGGGTAATGTGATCATGCTTTTAGTACCAGTTAACCGTCTTGCAGATGCATTCTGGACCATCTGCAAGCATGTTCGTAAGGACTGGAGAAGGCATCGAGAATTGGAATAGTCCAGTCGTGATGTAATAAAGGTGTGATGTAATCATGGAAAGACATAAATGATTTGAGTTCAGGAATAATTCTTAACTAGTAGTCGGCATTTTTTTTTTTTATGACAGAATTGATTTGTTTGTCAAGGCAGAGTTATCAAGAATAACACCTAGGATTTTTGCATATGACTTTAGATATGGGATGAGGTGGCCTACCTTGTTGGTGAGACAGCTTCTGGTCTTAGAAGGACCAAAAGATGATTACTTTAGTTTTGTCGATGTTAAACTGGAGGAAACTATTTGCCATCCAGCTTTTAATGGCCTCAAGACAGTCCAGGAGAGGATGTAGGAAATCCCTAGATCTTAATAGGAGATACAGGTGTGAATTGTCAGTATAGAAGTATAATGTTACCAAGGATGTACAAACAGAAGAGAACCAGCCCCAGGATGGACCCCTGTGCCCTGTGATGGGTTGGCACCCTGTCCAGGGTGTCCCCCGCATTGCGGCCCAAGTTACCGTGCTCCCTGGGATAGGCTCCAGACTGTGGATAGGCTCCACCCTATGTAGGATAAGCGGAACAGAAAATAAATGGATGTGTATTTATATATCTATATATGTATGTATATATATATATATATATGTATACATATATATGTATGTATGTACATTGTAAATGTGGCCGATCCATTCTTCTATCAGTGGGCCTTTGAAAAAGAAATGCATCTTAAAGTCCTCCATGAACTGTGCTTCTCCTAATATGATGAAACAAACTGCATGATGTCTTTGGCCAGACCTGTTTCTTTTCTTGAAATTGAATCTACAGTGTGTAACTACATTACATAAGCATTGCTAACAGAAATATGATTAGCATCTATTTTATTATATTTTACTGCCTATTCTATCTATTCTATTTTACTGCCTTGTTCGGCTGGTATTAACTTGTTTGCCTCATTAAACAAACACATCCTGCATGCTTAGTTGATTGAATTCATGTTGCTTCACAATATACAGCATATAAATTCAGTTAATTATTACTAATATTTTTTACTCGTATGCTTGTAAATGAGTGTCTTAAATTTTTAGATGATTGTAAATTGAAATGTAGAGTGACTGTAGTAGTAGTAGTAGTAGAGCGGGGCTTGTGGTAAAAACAGAAGAAGAAAACAATTTCCCAGCTAGCATTGCGTCGATTTTTGTCCTTCATATTATAATATATGGATTATTTCCACAGATGTCGGGGTCAGTGGTATAAAGCGATAATGAATAGCAGAGCAAAGCAGCACTTTCACTCTGTAGGCCTGTAATGACATTTTTCTCTGCAGGAAACTGAAGAAACATACTTAAAAGAAAAATGGCCTGTAGAAAATGTGTGCGACAGCGATATAGAAAAGAGAAAAACATGCTGTGATTGGGCATTAGATAAAGCTGTATAGACAGCACAGTGGAACATTCACAATGCCAGACCCATATGTACTGTATATGAACAGTATATTTCCTTTAAACATTAAATTGGACACCTAATTTTCCTGGACAGAAGATTTCCTGCTTTCTTTTTTTAAGAAATAAATGGAGCTGTCTCATATACAATAGATTCTCATTTGCATATAGGGCAGAGGTGAGTAATCTCGTGAGATTTCTGTCTCAGTCCTTACTCGTTAAATTAATTCACGCTGAGTCATTCACAGTAGTGTTAGGCTTGGTATGAGTATTTGATCAAAATCGAGTATATTATATTATATAAAAAGCATCGTTGTGATGTTTGTTGTAATGTTGTCAGTCCTTCCACACAAGTAAGTAAGAGTGTGGATAGAGAGGATATAAATAAAGAGAATTTTCCTCTTTATTTAAATGTAAGGTGTATTGTATTGCATGTTAAAGAGGAGCGCAGCTGTACCATCAAAAATGTATGAACTGATGGAAAACCAGGTTTGGTTTAAGCTTTTAAAAGGTGCCACTATGTGAAATTTATTTTTAAAAAAATATAAAAAAAACAAAGAATGAATCAGCAAAGGGGCAGTTTGGATTGCACTGACACCTATGCCTTAATAAATCCATCTCAGTAAAAAAGAAAACAAAAAAAAAGTATAAATATTACTGAATTACAGGTTATGTAGAGACATATCAAACTTACCGCTCTGGAAACATCTCGTCTTCTTGGTAAACACGATCAGGCTTGAAAGTTATGTGGACACATTGTACAGTAACATGGGTATTTTCAACATGCAATTACTTTTTAGGCGGTAAATTCTTTAGGCTTCTGGGAATACAGAGACTTTCCACATTTTGAAAACCTGCATTACCGTGGGGCGTTACCATGTGACTTGCAAGCCTGATTGTGTTTGCCAGGAAGAGGAGATGATTCATGAACCCGGTAAATGGGCAACACTCATTATAAAAAAATTAAAAAACAGGTAAATGTATTTATTACATATATATATATATATATATATATATATATATTCAACTAGTATAGTGATACAGGTTAGCTTGGTTAAAATACATTGCAGCAGAATGTCTCATCCGAAGCATTCGGGTGAAAGTTTGACACCCTGCAGATACGTTTTATTTTTTTTGTTGTGAGACTGGGTTGGATTTGCATGGTTGAAATACTGCCCTTAAGTGATGCAGTCAAAAAGGTACTGTATCGGAAAAAAAAATTGGAGGAAGAAAAAGAAAAGGCTGTTGGTGAGATAAACATATATGTGGCTTCAGTCGCATTAGTGAAGTTTTTAAAGAAACATGCAATGAAAATGTGTCAGAGAGGCATGACTGACAACCAGTGGGCTGCACAGTTCTGTCCTTTTCTTACTCTAATGTGAATCAGTTTATTAGTTAATTATAAATAAGTCACCGGTGTCTACAGCATTTCAAAGACCTGTGTCTAGTTCAAGTATAATCCAATGATACTGCCACTGATAATCTGTTCTTCAAAAAATACATTTTTAAATCAAGTATTCTCTAAAATATATACAGTGTATATATATACACACACACTACTTGTTAAAAATTTCGCCTATCGTCCAGAGATCACCGGTTCCTATCTCAATGGTGCCATCTGTGGTAAAAGCCTGCTTGTTGTTTGGTAATCAAGGACATCTGCTTGTTCACATGAACAGAATATAGTGCAGGTAGTGCTCTCCTCCAAGCATCTTTAGTTGCCCGATTTTGTATAAGTGCAAGTTCAAAAAGATATACTGGTGGCTTTACAATCAGAGAAAATGTGTGAACCTTTAGGCTTCTTAATTGGTGGCTTTCCTGCTAGAGAGAGACTCAGAGGTAATAGAATAACAATTGACAATGACTAAACTGGGAGAAGATAAATACATAATCTAAAATAATAAATTAGTCAGCCATGGTACTAGGACACCACTGCTACAGTCATTGTCTGGATCCACTATATCAGCTATTCATAATATACTGTATGTTTTATAATACCAGGCAGAATTCTGCCCATTATTAACTGGAGCCATATCACCCTGCAGCTCTTGCATGATTTCCCACTGAAGCTAGGCAGGGTTGAGCATGGCCAGTACCTGGATAGGACCCCTCATGGGGAAAACTAAGGTTGCTGATGGCAGGGGTATTAGTGAAGCCAGCAGGTGGTGCTCACTTGTGTGGGTCCTAATGCACCAGTATAGTGATGGGGACACTATACTGTAAAAACAGATGTTAAACCAAGGTTCTGCTCATAAAAGAGTAGGTGTATAAACCCTGGTGAAATTCCTCATTGGCCCTTATTTTTCATGGCACCCTAATAATCTCCATCTCTGAATTGGCTACATCGCTCTCCTCTCCTCTCCACCAATATCTAGTGTGTGGTGGGTCTTCTGGCGCACTATGGCTGCCGTCGCATCATCCAAGTAGATGCTACACACTGGTGGTGGTTGAGGAGATTTCTTCCATACAATGTCCATTGACATTGAGTTCCTAGAAAGTAAATATATATCGCTATGTAAATCTAATGAATTATTATTACTATTATTATTATTACTTGTATAATCAGAGTATAACCTACTGCTTCTCTGTGTCTGACAGGATCTGTCCATGCTGGTGTGTGAAGTATGTGTGTTGGTGTTTTCGGTGACAGACCGACGCAGCTTTCACCGCACGGCTCAGCTCCGCCTCCTTCTCAGGGAAAACCAACCTCAAACTCCCATCATCCTTGTGGGCAACAAGAGCGACTTGGTCCGCTCACGAGAGGTCAGCACGGAGGGTACGTCCTTTAGACCGGACACTCTCACTGCTGTATTAGAAAGATAACAGTGTTGCTATATCAACCAATACTGTACTTCACTTTGCTTCGGTTTCAGCTTTCTTGCTAGAGATTCTTTAAACGAAAAGTGCAAAACAAAAGGTATTCTTTTCCCACAAAGTATGGAATCTTTGCCAATATGTCGATTTAAATCAATTAGACTTGATTTGCTTCATTTTTTTCAGCACAAAAAAAAAAAACACATCTAAACATTTTCATTTAATTCATTTCCCAGTCAGATCCTTTGCGTAGCCGACAATTAAGGACGTGTTTACAAATTCTTTACATTAATTTAAGACGAGCAAGGTGATAGAATGCAATGCTAGCATGCTAAACTGATGTTTAAGTAGATGTTTCACTGTGACAGGACAGGATGTCACATTATTTTTTATTTATTTTTTTTATCACAGCGAGAAAAAAATCTTCCTTATCAAATGGTCACATGGTCCACCCTTGTTCGCAGGATGGGAATTTAAAAAGCACTGTCAAATATAAGAGCTGGATATAAACTGGTACTGCATTTCTTTGAACCCGTGTCAACAGCTTAAACGGTTTTATAGTACAGCACAAGTCAAATAGCGAGCTTAAGAGATGTCTGGACCCTTGATCCAGAGCCGAGGTGTTCAAATGTAGATGCAACCTAATTCAATTTCTTAAAGTGTCTGCCAGCTATGGGGCTTGAATCTAGATTTTTGTGTAGCTTGGTCTTTGTGTAGGTTATGTTTATTTACTGTACTTCCAAATGCCTGAAGGTCTATTCGCACTGCCACTCTTTACTGATAGTCTTTCGATTTCTTCCCGCCGTTGAATCTCTTTCCCTTTGCTTATGCTTCTCAGACTCTCTCCTCCCTCTGTCTTGTCTTTGGCTCGGTGCGTGTTTGTGTGTATGTATTGGTGTATGCTTGCTTGTTTGTGTGTGTTCGTTTCAGTGTGTGTGTGTGTATGTGTCCCATGTATCCAGCTGGAGGATTTGGATGTTGGCAGATTTATGAACGCACACTGGTGGAGGACAGTAGTATCTACTCTGTGTGGGAGGATTTAATGTGATGATTTTTTTTTCACACACGTACGTACACACACATATTGTTTTCTTCACCTGTGTTTTTAGACATTTTTATCCACGTAGGAAAACACAATGAAGTGAAGATCAGACCTGTATACACACACTCACGGACATTCGGGATTGTGCCTGTTATGCAATCTTAACTGTGTGTCTGTAGGGTTTGGGCGGTATTTTTATCCCTTTGGGTCTACGTTGTCAGCTAATGCATCATAATGAGGTTGTTCATCCGTGTGTTTGTGTCTGTGGATATGTGTATCGTTAGGGGAGACGGACAGAGTGTGTCTGCATCACAGACTAATTTAGGTGAGGACAGGATCAGCATTCTTAGTATTATCATGTAACTCT
Source organism: Ictalurus furcatus (assembly GCF_023375685.1). Taxonomy (NCBI): domain Eukaryota; kingdom Metazoa; phylum Chordata; class Actinopteri; order Siluriformes; family Ictaluridae; genus Ictalurus; species Ictalurus furcatus. Next base: position 6,324,281 of record NC_071256.1, read on the forward strand.
GCCTGCAGCTTGTGGAATGACATTTGGGGTTAATTGCATTTGGAGGTGTTGGAGGAAACCATAATGTTCCCACTTCAAACACGAGCTGTGTAGTCTTTTCCCCTAGATCACCGGCTTTGTACTGTATAGCTACCATTCTCCTTATGACAGGATTTTAAGAGTATCATTCTCTCTATGTGTGTGTGTGTGTGTGTGTGTGTGTGTGTGTGTGTGTGTGTGTGTGTGTGTGTGAAGGTAGAGGTGAAGTTTCATAATGAGGTTTTTCACCTGGAAAGGCACAACTCTATTACCCTGCACTCAGTGTGTAGTGTTTACAGGGCAAAGTGAGGATGACTCACAACGAGAGACGGAATGTGGGATTTAAAACAATTGTCACGCTCCTAAACTAGTTATAATTTCACAGATGCTCTCTCATCTAGATTATGCTTACCCGATTTCCAAGCTACAAAAGCACCCAAAATAATTAAAGACAGTGGTCTTCGAAGCAAGTTAGACAAGTTGTCTCTGGATACTGGAGCATGATGGTAGACTAGCAGACATCCAAGCTGGCTCTAGTCATCCAAAAAAAAAAATGCTGCTAGACAGACAAGGCTAAATGTATCTTGGGGTATGAGAGCATCCTTTTGGGATTCAGTAACTTAATTTTGACACGCATGCCAACATTGGCAATATATAGGGCTCTGCAGTAATTAATAATAATAATACTGCAGAAGCAGACAAAAAAAAAATCAGCACTTCAGGACACTTCATAAGACCCAGTGTCATGTCTTAGTAGTAGTCATGAGAGCTACAAATGGATTTGAGAACACAGATCTAAACATTTCCTTGGCCTAAAGGTCTTGTTATTAAGGTATACTGTAGATAATAATGTTGCATTCTTCAATTTCCATTTGCTAGAATGTCCACAAGACTACGTTGCAACAGAATATAAACACATGCATAATGCCAGAGCCATATCTCCCTGCAGTTCTCACCTGGTTTCCCATTTAAGCAGGGTTGAGCCTGGCCAGTACTTGGATGGAAGACCTCCTGAGGAAAACTAAGGTTGCTGCTGGTAGTGGTATTAGTGAGGCCAGCAGGGGGTGCACACCCTATGGTCTGTGTGGGGTTTAATGCCCCAGTATAGTGACAGGGACACTATACTGTAAAAACAGCACCGTCCTTCAGATGAGACATTAAACTGAGGTCCTGACTCTCTGTGGTTATTAAAAATCCCAGGAAAGAGTAGGGGTATAACCCTGGTGTCCTGGCAAAATCTCCCATTGGCCCTTCTCCATCATGGCCCACTAATAATCCCCATCTCTGAATTGGCTACATCACTCTCTCCTCTCCGATAATAGCTGGTGTGTGGCAGGTGTACTATGTAAAGCGCTTTGAGTGTCTAGAAAAGCGTTATTTAAATGTAACTGTAACTAACTAACATGCAAGTGTATTGTCATGATAATACGTCTCAGCAGGCAGATGGATTCCTGAGCATCTTGGTATTGCAATGCTCAAGGTCAAACTGAAGAGACAAGACTGGAAAAAAATCAGTAAAGTGGAGACAGAAGCAATGTCAATAATAACAATTCACACCTATCACCCTGTTCAAAACTTTACATCCCCCTGGCTCTTAATGCATCTGTTATGTGAAATAGCTTATTCAGAGCAGTTTTTATAATACCTCTTTTTTTATTTTTATTAACATTTTCTAGATTCTGCAAGGTGTATGTAAACTTATGACCTCAACTGTACTTGATTCAATATAACAGTAATGAATTAACTAAACATAATACATAAAAACAATAAAGGGATATAACTGTTATTTCACACTTTGTAAAGACTGCACGTCTTCACTGATGGACAATAACTGGTCCATGGTTCAGAGGTAATTTCTGAAGACTCAAGTGCTGTAAAATGTCTGTGCACGTGTGTTTATTAAAGTGTGTTTATAATAGTCAAATCCTAATACCAGGAGACAAAAATAGGCCAGAACTTGACAAGGTAAATATGTCTTGGAAGAATATTTAGTAAATAAACAAGTCGATTTTTTTGGATTAAATCTTTTTTTTTCTTCTCATAATCTGATCCAATATTTTCTGCTGATAAATACCAATGGATTTCAGATTGGCGCTATCTCTAATTATGCACGTAACATTGAGAGTTCATGAGAGACAGGGATAACAGACAATAGGTTTAACTAATCAACTATCAAGACAGCATGGAGAAAGAACAGGAAGTATAAACCATATAAGGAAAGCGGAATGCCAAAGGGACAATAGGGCAGGATTTGTCAGGACACAATCCTTTGTTAATGCATGAATCATGACATTTAGAACCACCAAAAGACAAAGAGGTGGCCCTGTGTCTGTTTTTGGTATTTGCAGTGGTATTATCAGCCATGTTTTCAGAGCAGGCACCTGGCTGAATGACAGTGTATACAGTGGCTTTGACGGAGGCAGGACTCTTGGCAGTTTTGTAAATGACAGGGTTCTTAGAGGACTTGGACAGGGCAGAGCTATTAACGTCCTTGATCAGGTTCTCAGCAACCTTGCGTTTGGGTTACGTGAGTGGTCAGGACAATATCTGAGCTTAACCACCACTTGCAGTCTCTGATACACAAGCGTGAGGATTGGGCTGATTAGTGGAGGTACATTAGTGTAGCCCCCAGAAATGGCCAGGATGGATACCTTAGATGAGCTGGCAACAGACACTTGACAGGGACCAGCATAGGTTGCTTGCAGACCCTATTAACGCCTTCATACAAGTGGTACTTACTTTATATTAGCTGTCTATACCTCTTCCAGACAGTAATGTGGAGGTCGGGTATCAAACGTAATTATTAAGACGTCTCTATGATTTTAGTCCTGTCCAAACCTGTCGTGCCAGTCTTTTTTCTTTAATGGATGTGCATTCCAGTGTCTGGAAAGGTTATGTCATCTTTTACCTTCTATAAAATGAGCTGTAGATATGACTCTAGTTAATATGTCCAAAGCAAATTGACATAGTGGTAAAGATTCCAGTCGGAAAAGAGCTTGCACTGAAGTCAGTACATTGAAGTACAGATATGTGATGGGCATGTAGCCTACTAATTATCATACAGAACTTGCATGCCTCTATTACAACAAGTGGGTTATAATAACATGCAAAAAACTATTTTACCTTTAACCCTTTCTAGCAGTTCACTGGCATTCCATTCCTTATCAGACATTTTCAATCAGTATAAACAAATTCATTATTTATCGATGCAAGTCTGTTATTAGATTAATCAGGACACTGTTGGGTTTCTGTGTGTAGAGTATCAGGACTCACATACATAGACATAAAAGGGAATTGTAGTACATGGAGTGAAAGAAAGAAAGAAAGAAAGATATCTATAAAGGTTGTTGTATATTTCACAGTGGTCTGTTTGTCTCACAGAGGCTCAATCCAATGCTGCACTCTATGAATCTCCCTATGTGGAACTGTCTGCATCTCTGGACCATGGCACCACAGAGCTTCTGGAGATGGTTGTGCGGGCAGCACGAGGAGAAAGCCTGGGGTCCTTGGGGGTCGGCGGGGCCGAGGGAGCGACGGGGGGTCGCAGTGAGAGCCTGAGCACACGGGCTAAGCGATTCCTTTCCAACCTTGTACCACGCTATCCCCGGGAAAAAGAGCGTGATGGCGGAAAGTTCTTCAGGCAGAAATCTCGCTCCTGTCACGATCTTGGAGCTTTGTGAGTCATAGATAGAGTGAGAGGGTGAAAAACAGAGACAAGGTAAGATTGAGCGGGAGAGGAGTAAGATTGGCAGTGAAGAAATGAAGGACCAGAGCCTGCACAGAAAAAAAAACAAGAGTAATAGAAAGGTATATGGGATTTCATGAAATAGTCTATTAGTCTAACTAGTCTAAGTACAGAAAGAGAATGACAAGAATCATAAAAAAAAAGCCTTAATAATAGTTAAGGCCAGGTATAGCATTTGATACAGTTAAAACTGTAGGTCATTGAGTGAACAAATGTAGTTTGCATGCTCCACTATTTAAAAAAAAAAAGTTTCAGTCAGATAGTATAGACAATCCAGTTACTGTGAGTATTTGTGGTATCCTGCTATATTTGTGTATCTTAAACTAAATTGTTACAAGTTGCAGAAGTACAATTGAAAACTCCAGTAACCTGGGGAAAACAGTTTTCTGTTCAAACGGTAGAACAATTTTCAAAGATTGCATTCACATTACTGACTGTGCTACTGAAATTGTATGTACAAGAACTTGAACCTTTACTTTGATAAACCCACACAAAGGTCCATTCTCCATTACTGAGAGGTCCATTAAAAGTATTTCAAAAACTCAAGCTTTCTGTGCCATCATTTAAATGTCAACATCACCAAGCTTGTTCAGCAATCAGCACTTTTTTTTATAACATGCAACCAGTCGATTAAGATCTAGCGTTACTAAAGTGATCATCCAATAACAAAGTTCTCTTTCAAACAATCGCTCGGTATCTCACTATGGGAAACACCTCGGGCGTGATAGACTATGGAAGCACCAATTACACCACATCCGTCAGAAGGACGGTCCAATCACAGCTCATGACAAGGAGCCCACCCACTTCCTATATACAGCTTTGATCCCCGAAAAGGCATTCTCATTCTCTTCCCCATGAAGGCTTTCCATAAACCTAGGCTGTGCTGCTTCAGTTCACAAATGTACCGTCAAGGTTGATGTTGCGGAATGCAGTACAATTAAAATCTGTTGTGGATTCTGTGCACGTTACTGAGCTTCTCAACTTCGCTTTCATTAGCAGTGTCTCTTATCATAGCTAACGCGTTAAGGTGAGCTAAGTTTATTGGATAGACTGACTCACCGTGTCGGTGTCAAAGGTTGCCGCGGAGAAAGGGAAAGATGCCCCCTCGGGCTCATCGGCACCATGTGGATTTATGATCTCAGGCAGGGATCCGCATCCGATGTGCATTGCATGCATGGGTGTCAAGCATGCTCAGGCTGTGCTGGTGGATGCAGAAAGTTGCGCACACTGTCGTGTAATGCCGGCCAGGATTTTGGAAAGAAGGCTTCAGGTGGCTGCATCTTCTAAAGACGATTCGTTTCTCTCTACTATCCATCCTTCGGCTAAGGGGGTCCAACCCTCTCCCCCACGGGATCTTTCTTCGTGGGGGGATATTATGTTTTTGGAGTACTCTGAGTTTACGCCGCTTTTCGACCACCAGCCGCTTGTGCCAGGCGATGAGGTGGAGAGAGATGAGAAGGAGGCTGAGATGTTAGCTTGCTTCCTTCAAGATGAGCTGGATGAGGAGGAGTATGATGCTATCCTGTCTGCAGCCCAAGCGTCCAGGCCCATGAGCATGCAAAGTGGTGGCTTAGCGTTGACAGTGCTGGGTTGTGACCTAGTAAGCGTGCGGCAGCTAAGCTTGGTATCGCTTGGCCTGGGGATCCAGGAGTTAAATGGGATATCCAAGACGGGAAAAGGCTCCCTTCTCCCCTTCCCCTGGTAAAACAACTGTTTCCCGCTTTGCTGCCGTGTATATCAGAAATGAAACGATCCTGGGATAAACCCTTTTCTCAAGGGCTACTTGACGCTCAATGTGAGCGAGATGGAGGGGCTTGGGTTCTCTTACCCTCCCACGGTCAAACAGTCAGTGGCTCACCACCTGCATCCAAACAGTTGGACCACTCTCTCATCTGCCAGTCCCTCCCTCCCTTGGAAAATGGAATGCTTCACCGCTTCCATGTACCAGAAAATATATAAAACATCAGCATTGACGATGTGGGCACTTAACGTCACTTCACTGTTGATGGCCTACCAAACAGAGTTATTGGAGGAGCTGGGCACTCAACTGGACGTTGGCAATCCAAACCCGGCGGTCTGGGAGGAGATCTCTAACATAACAGACCTCAATCTACGCACCTTACATGGTGTGGTGCAAAGCTGCGGCCGTACTATGGCTCTCACCGTTGAGGGCGAGAGGTCGCTTTAGCTTAATCTCTCGAGCAATCTCTTGAGCATCATTAGCTTTGAATGCTAATCCATGGGGAAAGCAGTCATTCGCGGTGGTGGCTGCAAAGTCTAGGTCCACTAACCCTTCCAACAAAAAGAAGAGGGATACCTAGGACGCAATCTCTGCATGGGAGGGACGGACACCACCTAGGGTTTCCTGTGATGTCCTCTCCCAAGTCCACCATGTCTTTTCCCCCACCCGTAAAGAAGCGGAGGATGTGGAGTTTGGGCGAAAAAATGGTTCTAAATTGTGCTCAGGCCAGTTCAGCTCCCCCTCAACACACAGTGTTCTGTGGATTGCGGTCAGCAATACCACAAGTTCAAGTGCAGGAAACTCAACCACCACAGCGGGAATGTGGTCTGATGGTTACAAGTACAAGGCGTCTGTGTCCTCATTGGCACCTCGCGCGCAGAATGAGAATATCCTCAGAATGCGTAATGGCTCTTCATCAGTGGAGAAACCCCTGTGTGTTCCAGACAGGGGTTCTGCTGAGGAGCGAGTCTCTCAGAAAAGTAGTGACAATGGATACATCCCTGATGGGCTGGGGGGATGTTTTCAGGGCAGATCGGTAAATGGTTGCTGGATGTCCCAGCTTCCTAAACTTCACATAAGTCTTTTGGAGTTTTCTTTCTGGCCCTGAAACATTTTCTCCCATTCTTGAAAGGGTTTCACGTTCTGGTCAGGACAGGCAACACAACGGTGGTGGCATATATCAGTCGCCAAGGGGGAACGCATTCGTTGCAACTGCACAGTCTAGCTTGCGAGCTGAATTTTAGTCCAGATGACAGCAAGGTTACGTTGCTGCCTGACCTGCCTTTTGTTCCCAAAGTCAGTGATTCAGCTTATAACTGCTTTGCTTTGGACTTGTGTGCCTTTTACCCCCTCCTTTTTCTTCATTTACACACACTCGGGAGCATGACTAGGATACGAATATTTTTCAAAATTGACCGCATTTACACGAATACCATTTACACTAATTTTTTATGTAGATGTTCTTCCTGTTTAAAAAAGAATGTAATTATTTACTAATTTCTAATTACATTGTCAAAGTTGTATTTAAATTACTGACTAATTACTCTGTCTGAAAAGTAATTGCATCGCTCATTGCAAATTACTTTTTAAAATAATTCTCAACCTTGGTCAGGTGCTTCAGTAGTGCTTTGGAGAAAGGCTGATATTTTTTCTTCATAACTTGCATAACCTGAATTTAGTGTTCAGGGCATAACTTATATTTTACCATGATGTTCTTGTCTACATGTGTTAACAACAAAGACTTAATGGGTATACTTCCATTTAGCAAAACAGCCACATGAATGACTTCACAGCCACCTGGCACAAACTTGTGCACACACACGTAAGCCTACAGCTAACAAATTTAAAGGGGCCGGGTTAAATTAGAAAACAGATGTTGTCTTTAGATGATAAATTTAGAATTTATATTCAGTACAGTGTGTAATGCAAGTACATCATAAGTAACTGTAAGCAAATTACTTAAAAATGAAGAGTAATCCCTTACTTTACTTTTTTCCAGAGGAAAAGTAATTTAATTACACCCAACACTGGTCATTAGTCATACTAATAGTATTATATCAGTATTGGCCATTAGAAAGACGCTCATTTAGCAGCACTATTTAATGTTCCTAAATATAAACCTGTCATCATATTACCCTGAAGCCTATTGTAGTGCAGAGAGGGTCTTTTTTGTTTTTTAGAGGGGTAGATGCTCAAAGCTGAAAGAAAACATGGTTCTTTTGTTCCTACCACTTTTTATCAGTAATTATCGGCTGGAGTTACTGTAGTTACTCAGGTTTCCATGTTTCTTTCTGAATTACAGCAACTCCAGATTTCTAAACAGGAACCATTACGGCTTCTGTAGTCGATCCTCTGTCGCACCTTATCGATTACTTGTGTGTATGTCATTTCATTTATTTATTAACATTTCAGACCAGAGATTAGTTATATGGCTAGAAATGGTAGAATATTCCATTTCCATCCGTCCATTTGCTGTACTGCTTATCCTATACAGGGTCATGTTGAGCCTGGAGCCTATCCCAGGGGACACCTTAGATCGCAGGGCACATTCACATGCTATGGATTTTTTTTGGAAATGACAATCAGATTAAAACACATGTTTTTGGACTGAGGGAGAAAACCAGAGTACAGAGAGGAAACCCCCTGAGGCATAGGGCGAACTTGCAAGCTTTGTGCACACAGAGTGGAGGCAGGAATCCCCAAATCCAACCCCAGAGGTGTGAGGCAAATGGCTTAAAACTAAAACTAAAACTATTAAGCCACCGTGCCCCCTGGCAGAATTTTCACAGATTTTTTTTTTAAAATAGATTTTCTTTAATTTAGCCCCTCCCATCTAATTAGTGAAGTGACATGACAGCTAGCTAAAATCTGATATATCTCATCTGAGCCTGTAGTCAAAAGTAATAAGGTGAAGCGCCAGTGCAAAATGAAACATAACATAAACACTTCAGATTTTCAGATGTGTCTCATTTATAGTCAATATTTAATAGTAATAATTCATGTTTAAGCATTAAAAGGTGAATGTTGTCTCTATTCAGTTATGTTAGTTGCTTTATTTGTAAGGAAGGAAATTTATGAAACTTCATACAGTACATATAAGTTGATCTCTAAATAAGGTTTTCTGTTTATAAAATCTGATGTATGGTCTTCATAAGTATAATAACAATAATATAATACTATGGGTATGTATGAGTACACCTAGTAAACAGAGTATTTTATAAATTAGCACACAAAATGTTGAAATATGTCATATGTTGAAAGTACACATTGTTTATTTAAGTCTGTCTGGACACAAATGAAACATGTAAGACTTAAACACAGCTAAAATACTTATAAAAAAAAAAAGTAAAAGTAAAAGTAATATTGGCTCATTTGAGCCAGATGAGATCGAGGAACACAGAAAATGGCTGTCCTGGTTTATGTTCTTTAAATCGATGGAGGCGGGTGCACTGTCTGATCGTTGCCTGGCGACAGTAGTCATAGAAACTGGGAATCGTTGTCACATGAAAAAAATCTTCTACATTTCCTCCTTTTCCAAGCATCTCAGAACAGGTAAAAATAGGCGAGTCTGAAAGATGTGCTTCCTGTAGAGAGACATCGAATGAGTATTGTAAAATATAAGAAAGATCCCTATTTTTAATTTAAAGTATGATCTTATTAGTGTGACAATGGAAATGATGAATACAAGTATATTCCAGCCTTATGAAGCCTTCAAACATCACAAAAATGCATGTACGTCAAATCAGTTCATCACTGTGCTGTCCTTCCTCATCAGAAGAACGTGAGATATGATAATGATAGGTAAACGTCTAGCTGGTGACCTCACTAATAATCCACAGCAGCGTTTTATTGCAGTGACTCACAACCATGAGCCTCGGCAATCACACATAATGCAAAGAAAATGGTACAGGAACAGTTGACTGCCCTCTTGTGGAACTAATAACACGTCAGCGTGAGTGCAACAGGACACACAAACACCTGCTGATATTTCATGGATTAACATGGATGATATTTCATGGATCAAGGAGTAACTCACCTGTATTGAATTTGGCTATAGTCACTGATGTGTATCGAGCTTACAGACATTACAGTATTTGAAAATTTTATGCAACTTAATTTTCCTCAACTTGATGTGACTAAAAAAAGGGAATGAGATTTTGACTGGGTGTTCAAATAGCACAGAGATCATACCAAAATCTAGTCATAACCCTGCTTGTCTGGTGGCAGCTTGAGGAAAATAGGCAAGTAATTACTCCTCAGACTTCCTCATTGTATTCAAAAAAACTCATTCGCTGTTGGGATCTCTGCTGGGAATCTTGACATCATAATCATACACTGGAAATTGTCATATTATTGAAGTTGAACATAAAATAGATCTAGGTCTAATTGTTTCAGGAGAGGGGAAAAAAGTACTTATTATGATAGACTTGGAAGTGTTTCAAAGGAACCATTTTTGAGTATTAAAAGAGCCACAGTGCTTGCTATTGCTATATGAGAGAAGTTGGTTAGTAATGGTAGTGTATGGATTGATCAACGAAAGTTGGACACTATATGACCAAAACTTTGAGCACACCTGACTATCATCAATATATGTAGGCCTTTCCAGAACTTGTTGGAGGCACATGATTATCTAGAATGTCTTTGTGTCTTAGCATTATAATTTCCCTTAACTGGAACTGAAGAGCTCAAACTTGTTCCAGCCTGACACTGCCCCTTTGCATAAAGCAAGCTACATTGTTTGTCAAGGTTGAAGTAGAGGAGCTTGCGTGACCTGCTGAACACCTTTGAGATGAATTGGAATGCTGTCTGCCTCCTCACATGTCATCAGGGACCTCACAGTGCCCCAGAAAGAATGTATTGACAACTTTTTAATTAGGTGAAGGACAGATGGGGAAAAACATATATATATTATTTAGTTAAATAAATAGCTAACAAAGCACGCCTTAAAGTTGTTATTCTTTCTGAAATACGCCTTTTCCTTCTCCTCAGGAAAAAGAAGTTTCACCAGAACCAAAACTATTCAGAAGGAGTAGATTTTACGCCATGGTTTACCTCAGGAGTCAGCTTGAGGACACCGACAGGAAACCCCTTAAAAAATGAAACCCAGCAAAAATAGTTCTTTTTTTTTTTAAATAAACAATTAAAATAAATGTGACAGTAGTGTTTTTATTCTGTGTTTTATTTTTAAATAGAATAAATAAGCCTAATCGTAAATAAACATGGCAAGCAGTTGTTTTTCTTTTCTTTATCAATTAATACAATAAATGTGACAAAATGAACAGCATTTCAGAAAATGAACTTTACTATCTCACGATACAATCCATAATGTCTGTGACAGAATGCCCTTTGACACATTATCAGCATCTGAATTCACTCTCTAATTTTCACTGATGGCATTTGGCAGACACATTCATCCAGAGCAACTTACATTTTATCTCATTTATAAATCTGAGCAGTTGCAGGTTAAGGGCCTTGCTCAAGGGCCCAGCAGTAGCATCTTGGCAGTTTGGGGTTTGAACTCATGACAGTCTGAGCAGTAGACCAACACCTTAACCACTGAGCTACTTCTGCCATAGGGAATAGTGAATGAGTGAACGAGTGAGTGGCTTCAGACACCGCATAGGTCATAACCCAAACAATGCTTACTCTGGGTTTTCTGGTTCCAGAACACCTGTGAGGAGTAAGTTCAATCAACCTCCTATTGATAACTCAGAGATAACACGCGTGCATGGTGTGTACATAAAGAAATTGTCAATGGCTCACCAACTTCAGGAGTCGCCATGGAAACCCACGGTGAGAAAAGGTGAGCTGCATACTTCAGTAAAGCAGAATTAGAGGTTTTAATGCATGCTTATGAGGAATATAAGCCACTTATAACAAAACGTTTATAAGTTCATGAATATCTGAAATGTTTCCTTTCATTATGATGCAAAATTGAACCTTGGATCCTATTAGAACCACGCCGTAACATTTAATAGATATGCCTTTACTTTTAGCCCTCCACCAATTTCTTAACATTGTACGTAGTACTAATAATATAATAGGCTTTATATTTTATCAGGTGTAATCCTTCTCAATTCAGAACATTACCCCAAGTTCTTGACCTGTATCTGCATGTTTTTTTGCATTGTGCTGCTGACACATGAATGATTACATTACTAAATGAATGTGCAGGTATACAGGTGTTCCTAGTAAGGGTGTGGGTATTTAATTTTGCCCTTGATTGACACCTTTCAATTTTGAGTCTGTTTACATTGTCAGTTAATTAGGCATATTTGTTTAAATTCAAATTCAGTATTGTATATAATAGACACACCCCAGTTGTGCGCAAGTATGTAGTTATATCTGAAGTCTGAATACCAATGTGCTCAACTGAACTCATTATCTGAAGGCCTATTATATCCAGAAGGAGAGGTAAAGGTTACTTTAACAATGTTGATACAGTGGAGGAAACAACTATTAAACGCGTCAACATTTTTTCCAGTAAATATATTTCCAATGAGGCTATTAACATGAAATTTTCACCAGATATCAGTATTAACTTAATACTGATTAATACTGATGTCTGGTGAAAATTTCATGTGAATAGCCTCGTTGGAAATATATTTACTGGAAAAAAAAATGTTGACGTGCTCAATACTTATTTCCCCCACTGTAGCATCGGGCAGCTATGAGAAGTCTGGGGATAATAAGAAATCTAAAATAAAAGAAGAAGAAGAATCTGGAAAGGAGATTAGAATCACATTTGGAGAGAGTGATAGAGGAGTGGCTGGAAACGCCCAGGGGAATACTTTAACAGGAAACATTGCAAGCATATCACTCACATACACCCCCCCCCCCCCACACACACACACACACACACACACACACACACACACGCACACACACAGTTGCCAAGCTTATAAACAAATTCACAAAGTTTTGTTTGCCAAATAGATAATGACTTTAGCGGTTAAGATTTAGGAACATATACTGATACGGCTAAAAAATCCTCACCCTTTCTGAGCTCGTAACATCATTCAAATGTTTACACGGTGTACATGTTTTCTTTATGGTATTTAGGGTTTAAAATGAATACATCATACCCATGTTTTGTTTAATTTGCAGTCTTCTCTAATGAAAGCATGTGTATGTGGTGTTCCGAATTTCACTGTAAGAATCAACGTGCTATATAAAATTTTGGCCTCGATATAATATTGTCTCGGAATAAGATGCCATCACCATCAATCTCTGTCATGCACACCAAATAATCTTTATATCTACATAGATATCTATTCTCACCATCCACTTTATTAGGAACCCCTTTACACCTGCACGTTCATGCAGTAATCTAATCATTCATTCATGTGGCAGCAGCACAATGCAAAAAAAAGCATATAGCTATAGGTCAAGAACTTCAGTTAATGTTCACATTGAATATCAGAATGCGGAAAAGTTGGATGTTGGAACCAGATGGGTTGGTTTGAGCATTTAAAAAACCTTGCCATTTCAGTAGGTTTTCCACACTTCACTTTGTAAAGTGCTCTTTTCACCTTTTACAGTTTGTACGTTGTAGTGCTGGATGTTACGCTTTATTTTAACATCAATAGTCAAGTAAATTGTAAGTATGTTAAATGTTACCAGTAAAGTAATTTGTGACTTTAATCTCCTTTCCAAATTCTTTTTTTTAGCCTTCTTATGAACTTCAGACTAGTTACCAGATGCTATGAACATGTTCAAGTGACCATTACTTATGCCTCTTACCATATACAGTAATAGGCCATTTCCTGTTCAAAATATTTTAATCTTTTGAACAATGTATATAGACTCAAAATTGTGGAATGGAATTTGAAGGCAAAAGTAAATAGATATACAGTACATTTGCCTTCTAATGCCACTCTACAATTTTGTCCAAAAGACTGAAATACTGTGGTTACGGTGAACTGACACTGACACTTGCACTGGATATAATACTAATATAATAATATTACTGCTAATATAATAATATACTGCTCCACCCTGAAGCCGATATTACCCAGGAAAACTTGTTCAGATTTAAACTTGTACATAGCAGAGACACACCCCGTATGCACGTCATCTATGTAATTATCGGAGTAGTGTGCAAGTATGTAGCTATGCCTGAGGTCTGAATACCAATGTGTTCATCTGAACTCATAAATGGCTTATTGTCTGGTAAGAAGGATAAGAATGGTTTCTTTTATAAAGTTTATAGCATCTGGTAACTATGAGAAGTTGGAGGTTCAAAAGAAAAAAATAAGAGAATTTGGAAGAGATTAGAGTCACAAATGACTTTACTGTTGATATTTACCCTACTTACCATTTACTTTACTGGTGATGTTAAAAGAGAGCGTAACATCCAGCACTACAACTAACTGTAAAGGGTGAAAAAAAAATGTGTGGAAAACCCACTGAATTGGTCAGGTTTTTGGAAACACTATTTTAAGAGTTTATATAAAACATCAGATAAATTTAACCTCAACATTTTATCAGGAACATAAAAAAAAGGCTGAAGAGTGGTGTGAATAATAATGAACCACATAGGGAGCAGGTTGGAAAAGTCCCCAAATCGGTTCATCTTGTCTGGTGAGATTTATGTTGTGAAGTTCAAATATAACTTATTGTTATGATGCCAACTAATTTCACTGATCTCACCCGTTTGCTTCTTTCATGTATTGTAATAAGGGAGCACGGTGGCTTAGTGGTAAGCTCGTTTGATTAGCACCTGCAGGAGTGGAGGTTTGATTTCCGCCTCCACCCTGTGTGTGCAGTGTTTGCGTGTTCTCCCTGCTCTTTAGGGGGTTCCTCTGGGTACATATGTTGTAGGTTGATTGGTGTCTCTAAAATGTCTAGTGTGTGTGTGTGTGTGTGTGTGTGTGTGTGTGATTGTACTTTGCAATGGATTGACACCCCATCCAGGGTGTCCCCCGCCCTGTGGTCCGAGTCAGGCTCCAGGTGACCCTATGTTAGTTAAGTGGTACAGAAAATATATGGATTGTAATTATGTGTCTTATATATTCAGTGACTCATGCTTTTTTCTTTCTTTCTTTCTTTTTTTTTTTTTTTTACATATATACCTTTTTTTTATATTTAAAAATCGCTGTCAAGTTTTGTTTTGGTTTTTTGGCCAGATACGCTGATCAGCCATAACATTAAAACCACCTGCCTTATATTGTACAGGTTCCAGCTGTGCTGCCCAAACAGCTCTGACCCACTGAGGCATGGATTCCACAAGACCTCTGAAGGTGTGCTGTGGTATCTGGCACCAAGACGTTAGCAGCAGATACTTCATGTCCTGTAAATTGCGAGTTGTGGCCTCCATGGATCGGACTTGTTTGTCCAGCACATCCCACAGATGCTAGATCAGATTAAGATCTGGGGAATTTAGAGGCCGAGCCAACACCTTGAACTCTTAGTCATGTTCCTCAAACCATTCCTGAACAATTCTTGCACTGTGGCAGGTTCATTATCCTTCTGAAAGAGGCCACTCCCATGCCACAGAAGGCCACCAGAAGGTCAGCAACAGTGTTTAGGTAGGTGGTACGTGTCAAAGTAACATCCACATGAATTCCAGAACCCAAGGTTTCCCAGCAGAACATTGCCCAGAGCACTGCCTCCACCAGCTTGGCTTCTTCCCATGGTGCATCCTGGTACCACCTCTTCCCCAGGTAAGTGACTCACACGCACCCATCTGTCCACATGATGTAAAAGCAATTGTGATTCATCACACCAGGCCACCTTCTTTCATTGCTCCATGGTCCAGTTCTAATGCTCACATTCCCATTGTAGGAGCTTTGGGTGGTGGACAGGGGTCAGCATGGGCACTCTGACTGGTCTGCAGCTACGCAGCCCCATTTGCAGCAAGCTGCAATGCACTGTGTGTTCTGACACCTTTCTTTCATAACCAGTATTAACTTTTTCAGCAGTTTGTGTATATAGCATGTCAGCATTCCCATCAATAGAGTCCAAGGCATACCTAGAACTCAAAAACTCTATTATTACAGGAGTATCTCTGGCATATTAGTTCCTTCCAAATCCCTTATGTCAGTAATTTTTATGGACTATATGTGCATACAGCTGGAAAGAATACACAGTATTTAACCTTCTATAAATTGGCTGAAACAAATAACACCAGGTAATATATAACCCATCCAAATGGACATGCTAGTTAAGCTTTCACTATATTCCATTATATATCCTTGTTCTTCTTTTCTATGAATGTTAAAAGGGTGTGTCAGATTCATGTTACCGGTACAGTAATATACAGTAAAATGTTATGGACATGAGATCAAGCACTTGTAATAAACGATAAAACAAACAGTTTGTAAGAACCTCAGACTAGTATGCATAGATTTGTGTGTGTGTGTGTGTGTGTGTGTTTGACAATCGTGTAAATTGGGAAGACACTCCTATCTTTGTGATTAATAATTGCTTACACCGTGCAAATTGTCATAATTATCATATATCATTATTATCGTCATAATTAATATATACCTCCTCTGCCAACATTACATAACAGAGTTACAGTGTGTCTAGAAATTGTATCTGATTAGAAAGAAAGCCTAGGATTAAAATAAAGTAAATATTATTATAACATGTTCATAAGAGATTTAAGGGAAATAAAAAGATAATAATAGTAATAATAATAATAATAATGATAATAATAATAATAATAATAATAATAATAATAACCAGTGAATTCAGCATGGTGATTAATGAATACAGAAACAAAATGTGTGAAAAACAGATGAACATGTACCTTTACTGATTAGATGTACCATACTCCATCTCTTATTTCTCACAAGGACATATTTTGAACCCGCAGGTTCATAAGCAAGATTAAATTCTCTAATAAGATGGTGTTCAGGGGAAGAGCTTTCTCTTACAAAGCCCCACAGTTATGGAACAGCCTTCCAATTAGTGTTCCAACTCAGTGTTTAAGTCTAGTCTGAAAACATATTCAATACATAAAACATTACTCAAGATTACCATGAATAGACTTTCTTTTATGCAAAGTACACAGTATTATCCATTACAGGATAGTAAGCATACCTAATAATCTCTCCCTCTCTCATTCTGTCGAACCACACATGATATTATGGAGATGCCAGTGATCCTGACCCTTTCTGCTCTCTGGAACTGCCTGATCCATCCTGATGCCCTACCTCTGGCTGGAGCTCTCTTCAACTGGAGGCTACATTCTGCCACTGAGGATGACCCCAAGCAGTGCAGTCTGGAGATTGCTGAGGATGGTACCGCTTGAAGTACCATGGAAATGGTTTTGGACCTCAATTCCACATGGACATTCTCGCTGTGGTTGCTAGGACTACGGTTGCTGCGATGGCCTTGGGACTGAAATTACCACATACAATTTTGCACTCAAGTCTCCTTTAGTGAACAGTGGACTAGTTTAACAAACAGACTTAATGAACATAATGAACTTCCCTTGACTTTCACAGTATCCCTTGTTACCCAGATGAGTATGGGTTCCCTTCTGAGTCTGTTTCCTCTCAAGGTTTCTTCCTCATATCATCTTAGGGAGTTTTTCCCTAGCCACCATCGCCACTGGCTCGCTCAATAGGGATAAATCCACACACTTAAAATCTGTATCCTGTGTTTGTATGTTTCTGTAAAGCTGCTTTGAGACAATGTCCATTGTTAAAACCGCTTTACAAATAAAACTGAATTGATTCATTTTTTAAATCAGCATTGCTCTGACAGTACTTCTGGATGTAACATATATGATAGGTTTTTATTAATGCACCCATTCTAAAATGTAATCCTTCCTATATGTTATGAAACAGGACTCAACAGGAAGTAAGCACAGGAGTAAAGTCTTTATTTACACTTAAGGCAGGAAACACTCGTTGAACTAAGGCATAAATACTCGTTTAACTAAGACATGAACACTCGTTTAGCTAAGACATGAACACTCGTTTAGCTAAGGCATGGACACTCTTCTAACTATGGCATGGACACTCTTCTATCTATGGCATGGACTCTCTTTTAACTAGAGCATGAAACTAGGAACAGGAAACTAGACAGAGCATGGCACCATGTATACATTCCGTCTTTCCTTTAATCCGTCATTACTCTACGCTATTATTCTCTAATACCGCCCGACGTGCGTGGAAACAATTACCTTAATGGCTGACAGCTGGAAACACTTCAAAACACACCCTCGCACCTCCGCCAATAACTGAACCGGGCAGGGACAGAATAGGAACCAAAACAAGTGCACATGTCCACTGTAAAAACAGTCTTCTTGTCCATGCGCACTTCAAGCATGTGCATGCACTCTCCAGCCGCTCGTGCACGTCAACGCCGCAGCACCCTCTGCTGGCGAGATCATGACACTATAGTTACAGCTCATACACAGGGACTTAATATTTACCCATTAGTGTTTTATTTGTATATTATGAATTTGTATTAACTATTCAGTAATATGTAATACCAGATAATAATAAGTAGTTACTAAGTATTTTGCCATGAGCTACTGGCAACACCATTAAAGGATAGACAAGTGATACATTTTATAAGTTTGGAACAAAAGCACCTCTGCAAATGGCAATATCCTGGAATAGGAATCTGGGAAAGAACGGGGTGAGTGAATATTGAGCTTGTTCTACTAATGAAAATTCTGGTAGTGCATAAATCCACAGAAAGCAATCAAACATACATGACAAAAAAACATCAGGTAAAATTTAACCTGATCCAACAAAAACAATTTTCTATGAGGACTGTTGGCATATTAAGCTGAAGCTTAGATTAGTCCTGCAACTTAAACAGATCAACTGTAATGTGAAAACAAGGAATAATATTTTCCATCACCATAACACCAATGCCATTCAAATCAGTAAAGGGGACTAAGTTACCAACATAAAGTCCTAGCACAAGATTCCCCTACAAATGAACAAAGACAACGATCACACTACAGAACACAACAAACAATTCAGGTGATGTTTTCAAGATGGAGATCGTCTAGGTGTTCATGATTTTCATATCCAAACAGTCTGAAGTCTTCCTCATAAACTTTGTAGAGTTTCCTCCTCCACTCCAAGGGGATGTTGGCAAACCAGGTCATTATCTCACTTGGCTCTGTTTTATTTTTGATCCATGGTTTAAAGTCGACAATGTTATCAACATGGAGAATTCGTAGTAGTTGAGCAGCATCTTCCTCGATGGTTTCCATCTTCCCGATAAAGTCATAATTAATCAGGCAGGGATGGCACAAGTTAATTGTTTGTCGCCAATGTTCATCAAATGCTGTGTCGTTGCCTGCTGGGAGGCTCAGTATATATTGGATAAAGTTGTAGAAAGAAGGAACAATGCCATCAGCATGGGCTTTCTCTACTGATGCTGGCGGATTAGAGACATTTCCAAATGTGCGTAATATGTCCATCCCTATTGTTTCATAATATATCTGATTTGGGCTTTGTAACTTATCTCTGTAGGCTGAAATCAGTCTAACAAATGGATCTCTGACAAATATGAACTTTTTGTATGTCTGAAGTTTTTGTTTTATCACTACCTTCGGGTATTGGTTAAGGTGCTGTAGAGAGGATCCATGAACATCTTCGATGGGGACGTCTGCAGGGTCCCTGTAAGGTACACCATGCACCTTCAGGCCCTCACTCAGAACAATCATGATCCGTTTCCATGCAGTGCAGGCAACTTTTGGAACATAGCAGTAGATTATTCCATGCCGATCGTCTACAAGCAAATTGTACAACTCCCACTTGGGAATTTGGTCAAATGTCTGCCATTTGCTTCTGGTGTCCAATATGGTTTTTGTGCTGCACAGGTCATAAACAAGCTTCTTTCTGGCATACTGTCTGAGCGTCAGCTTCGGTGGCATCGGGTTTGTGTGAATCTTCCCCTCACATCTCCCGTTTTCTTCAGTGTCCAGCTGTGATTTCATTTCCGGCTTAGAAGAATCTTGAGGCTTGGCATAGATATATCTTTCATGTCCATCCTCTGCTTGTCTGTTTATATAAAACAGAACTGAAATGAAGCTCAGGGTTAAAAGTAAATAGCAAGTATACTTAAACTTGCCCATTTAGTCCGGTAGGTGAGAGAGTGTGAGCATTATGAACAATACTGAACTGAAGTCATTCTGAACAATTCTAATATGAAGTGAGTAGGGGTGGAGTTAATTTAACTTAAGTCAGGTGGCTGCTTTTTTTTTTTTTAAGATAAACATTCTTTTTCATAACATACCAGGCTCTGTTTTTCTAACACAGAACATTATGATTGGCGTTATGCCAAAATTCTTTCTTGTTCCCACCCAGTTTCTATTCGTAGCCATAAATTAATGTGTCACTACCTACACATTGACAGCATTACCAGGGTTTATGGTATATCCACACCCAGGGCCGTTTCAATGCATAGGCAAAATAGGCGGTCACACCCGACTCACCCACAAACAAGAAAGAGATTGCAACATCTTTGATTAGTATTATTGTTGTTGTTAATTAGCCAGTTATTTACTTTTCTTTTCAATCTTCAATCAGGTAACGTTTTATGATTGAATACCATTATCTGGTATTCCTGGTGATAGTTGGCGCTGTTACGAAGAGATAGAGATGTTGAGGGCCTGGAACGTCAGTGTTTGCCTGGCTTGAGTGTTTAATCATGAAAAGGTCAAAGTCATCAGGAGCTCAGTATCATAAAAAGAAAAAACAGGTTGAGAAAAAGAAAGAAAAATATTTAGCCGTGCAACTAGAAGTCTAATTAATGGACCTGTTTTGCCAGCTGATAGCACTCCATCATCACATGCACAACACATTCACATAATAGAGTGCTGTAAACTGGGAAATGATATATTTCCGGTTCCATCGTTCCAAAGTCAATGGTCGTTTTGAATGGGCTTTTTGTGAAACGCCTGAAATAAGGTCTGTGGTTAACAGAAGCTCAATATATTTTCACGTTTTTATTCTACGACATAAAATATATCAGTAATACCCCACTCATGAGTTTTTTTTAAAGCTTTTACCTGTCTTGAAAAAGGTGGTTGCTAACAAGTGGCTAAATGTGACTACAGTGGTAGTCAGGGACATTAAACATCTTCGACAACAGAAAAAAAAAATTAACTTAAGCTTTTATACTTGTGCTGTTGCAAACTATTCCAACTCAAACTTTCCAACTTGTAGATTTATCAGTTTATAGTATTTTCCAATTGTAGTGTTTTTTAAATAAAGATTGAAAGAGTTGTCAGAAGCGTAATGGTGGTGATGTTGAAGTCATGTGACCATTTTGTAGTTTATTTGTGAAGATTATCTTGATGACCAAAACGTGTAATAATCATAAATGTTTTTTGGTCACAGAGCTTATTTTCTGCAATAATCTAAAGCCAATGGTATTGGATTTTTTCAAGGGAACCACAGTGATGCTAACTTCCAGATTGGCCTACAAAAATATGTCATCCCTGCAGTACTCTGACTCTGCACATTTAAGTAGTGGAATATTGGCATAATAGCATAATTTGTTTGAGTGTATATTGAAGATAGTATAGTGTCGTTACCATGACAACTAAAAAAATCATTGATGTATAAAAGTTATTATACATGAATGATTTCAATGCGTATCAAGAAACAACTTACAAGTATAATTTGAAAACATATCAAATCACTACATTTCTTATGTTGTAATAGTATAACTAATTACAGTTACAGACAGACTTTGCAATGTGGGTGTGTGGATGAGAATCTGTTTGTTTATTGTCACGTTATGGAGTTGAGGATGGATGCAAATGCAGATAAGGGTCGTATTAAAGGAGATATGGGCAGACAATTCCAAATCGGTAATCCAAAGTGTGGTCCAAAAATATGCAAAAGGTCAGCTGATCAGCAAATGGGCATAAACAGGGCGAGGCAAAACACAAAACGAGAAACAAGAAACAAAGTCAATAACCAGGAATCAAGAACGAGAATTATGGAAACAATCACTTGGTAAGGTGAGGACATTGAATGCTACGCGAAGTCATTCTGTTCAAACAGTCTTTTTATATTGTTGTTGTGAGTGCTGTGAATTTGATGCAGGTGTGCGTGATTAGCATGAATGTGAGTGTTCTGGGAATTGCAGTCCATGGCGTCCATGTTTGTAGGCCGCAGTGCAGGATGGGAAAGGTAGTCACTGGTTTGCTGTGACATGACAGAACCCGCCCTCAAGGGCGCTCCTCCCGAAGCGCCAAAATACACTCCTTCCCCTGGCAGTCCCGATCCTCTGGGCAAAATGTCTTCACAGCCCCTCAGGTTAAAATGCAGGCATTATCCGACAAGTAGCAGGTTCCTCGAGGAACTGAGGAGCAGACATGAGGCTGGAGCTGGTTCGCTGGGGTCCTTAGGCAAGACCCAGGCTTGGGAAGTTGTGTCGTCAGCTTTAGACAGCTGCTTGACTTGGTGGGCCATCTCGTCAGTATCTCTTGAGTGTGAAGCAACATTCTCAATGGAGCAGGAAGGCAGAGTGACGTCCCCAGTAGCGTAGGAGGGCGGAGCGTCATCCTCCATCGACTCTGCAGGCTGTACTTGGTTGGCAGTGTCAACAGACTCAGGCATGAGTAGAACTTGGTTGGTTGTGTCAGAAGACTCGGGCCTGAGCAGAGTTTGGTTATTTGTGTCAGCAGACACGCCCGTGAGCGGAGCTTAGTTGTCCGTGTCAACAGACTCGTGTGTGAGCAGAGCTTGCTTGTCCGTGTCAGCAGACTCGTGTGTGAGCAGAACTTGGTTGTCTGTGTCAGCAGACTCGGGCATGATCAGATCTTGGTTGGTCATGACGACCGACTCTGGCGAGAGCATAATGACGTCGGCTTCAGGCGTGAGCAGAACATGGTTAGTCGTGACGTTGGTTTCAGGCATGGGGAGAACTTAGTTGGTCGTGTCAACAGACTCTGGTGTGAGCATAACTTGGTTGGTTGTGACATCGGCTTCAGGCGTGCACAACTCTTGGTTGGTCGTGACATTGGTTTCAGGGATGAGCAGAACCTGGTTGGTCGTGACGTAGTTTTCTGGCATGATGAGAACTTGGTTGGTCGTGTCAACAGACTCTGGTGTGAGCATAACTTGGTTGGTCGTGACATCAGCTTCAGGCGTGCACAACTCTTGGTTGGTCGTGATATCGGTTTCAAGCATGAGGAGAATTTGGTTGGTCATGTCTACAGCCTTGTCAGACTGGAACTTGGCGTGGGAGGGCGCTTCATCAACCTCTGACAGAAACTTGGCTTGGGAGACCATCTCTTAGACCTCAGACAGGAACGTGTCTTGGGAGGCTGTCTCTTCAACCTTGGACAGGAACTGGGCTTGAAAGGTCGCCTCTTCGACCTCGGACATGAACTTGGCTTGAAAGGTTATCTCTTCGACCTCTGACAGGAACTTGGCTTGAGAGGTCGCCTCTTTGACCTCTGACATGAACTTGGCTTGAGAGGTTGTCTCTTGTCTCTTTGACCTCGGATAGGAACTTCACTTGAAAGGTCACCTCTTCGACCTCTGACAGGAACTTGGCTTGAATGGTCATCTCTTTGACCTCTGACAGGAACTTGGCTTGAGAGATCGCCTCTTCGACCTCTGACATGAATTTGGCTTGAGAGGTTGTCTCTTTGACCTCAGCTAGGAACTTGGCTTGAAAGGTTGTCTCTTCGACCTCTGACAGGAACTTGGCTTGAAAGGTCGTCTCTTTGACCTCTGACAGGAGCTTGGCTTGGGAGGTCACCTCGTTAACCTCTAGCAGAAACTTGACCTTATGCTGGAGCTCTGGAGATGAGACCACCTCGTGGGTCTCAGGTTGGAGCCCTTGAGGTGAGGTCGCATTGTTGACCTCTGGCTGGAGCTCTGTATCTTAGACCACTTCATGGATCTCATGCTGTAGGTCTGGAGATGAGGTTGCCACGTTGACCTCTGGCAGGAACTCTGTGGGTGAGACCACCTTGTGCGTCTCAGGTTGGAGCCCTGGGGATGAGACCGCCTCGTGCGTCTCATGCTGGAGCTCTGAGGATGAGACCGCCTCGTGCGTCTCATGCTGGAGATCTACAGGTGAGACCACCTCGTGGGTCTCAGGTTGGAGCCCTTGAGGTGAGGTCTCCACGTTGACCTCCGGCTGGAGCTTGGCAGGTGAGACCACCTCGTTGACCTCTGGCAGGAACTCTGTGGGTGAGACCACCTTGTGCGTCTCAGGTTGGAGCCCTGGGGATGAGTGCAGCTTTTGATACTATAGATCACACTATTCTCCTTGATAGATTAGAAAATGTTGTTGGTATTAAGGGAACAGTCCTCTCCTGGCTCAGGTCTTATCTGACCGATCGTTATCAGTTCGTAGATGTAAATGGTGAATTCTCCATGCGTACTGAGGTTACTTTTGAAGTTCCACAGGGTTCTGTTTTAGGCCCACTGCTCTTTACTTTATATATGCTACCCCTAGGTCAAATTATTCGTAAACATGGAATTAGCTTCCACTGTTATGCTGATGATACACAGTTGTATGTTTCAGCGAAGCCAGAGGACAGACAGAAGCTTAGTAAAGCTGAGGATTGTGTAAAGGACATTAGACATTGGATGTTAACTAACTTCCTTCTACTTAATTCTGATAAAACAGAAATACTTTTATTAGGCCCACGTGTAGCTAGAAGTAATCTTTCTGATCACATGGTTACTCTGGATGGTCTTTCTGTTTCATCATGTGCAGCAGTTAAAGACCTTGGAGTGATTATTGACTCCAGCCTATCATTTGATGCTCATGTAGATAATATTACTAGGATAGCCTTCTTTCATCTCAGAAATATTTCTAAAATAAGAAACATATTGTCACTACATGATGCGGAAATACTAGTTCATGCATTCGTCACCTCTAGATTAGATTACTGTAATGCCTTACTGTCTGGATGTTCCAGTAGGAATATAAATAAGCTCCAGTTAGTCCAGAATGCAGCTGCTAGAGTCCTAACTAGAACTAGAAGGTACGACCATATCACACCGATATTATCAATACTGCATTGGCTCCCAGTAAAATCTCGCATTAACTATAAAATACTTTTATTAACCTATAAAGCACTAAATGGTCTCGCGCCACAATATCTAAGCGACCTTTTGGTTTTATATAATCCGCCACGCCTACTTAGATCAAAAGATGCAGGCTATTTGACGGTACCTCGAATAGTGAAGGCTACAGCAGGGGGAAGAGCTTTCTCTTATAGAGCCCCACAGTTATGGAACAGTCTTCCTATTAGTGTTCGGGACTCAGACACAGTCTCAGTGTTTAAGTCTAGGCTTAAAACGTATTTGTTTACTCAAGCCTACCCTGACTAGATTCTGTTCTACTACTTCGCAGTCATAATAATCTTTTTTCTCCCTCTCTCCTTTCGCCGAGCCCCACATGAATTTATGGAGATACTAGAGATCCAGATCCTTTCTGCCTCTGGATGGAGCTCAAATCTTCTCTAATTCCAGACTGCTGGACTACGGCTGCTCCTAAGGCCATACAGACTTCATATAAATCCATAATGAACTTTTTCACACTATCTGTTGTTACCCAGATGAGGATGGGTTCCCTTCTGAGTCGGGTTCCTCTCAAGGTTTCTTCCTCTTAAAACATCTTAGGGAGTTTTTCCTTGCCACCGTCGCCACTCAGTGGCTTGCTCAGTTGGGATAAATTCGCACCTTTAATATCTGTATACCATGTTGATATTTCTGTAAAGCTGCTTTGAGACAATGTCTATTGTAAAAAGCGCTATACAAATAAAATTGAATTGAATTGAATAGACCACCTCGTGGGTCTCAGGTTGGAGCTCTGGAGATGAGGTCGCTTCATTGACCTTCGGCTGGAGCTCAGCAGGTGCTCTCTTGTGGAGCCATTTGTGAGTACACCAGCTGCTCTTGAAACATCCCTGAGAGCAGAAATATGATCCATGGATCCCAAGTTTCCTACATGTGGGATACTGTAGCTGGGCCTCTTTACCACAGCCCTCGGTCTTACAGGTAGGCGTCACCTCCACCACTACCCTGTCGGCCGGGGGCTAAAGCTGAGCTGTGGAGGCTGCTGTGTCAATCCACTTATAATAGGTGTGGAATGGCAGGTCAGGCTTGTTCGTAACACTGACTCCCCTCAAAAGTTGATCCAGGTTGTTGCTCTGCCCTGGATGCCCAAACTCCTTCAAGAATAGTTCCGCAAACTGAGTTACATTATTGAGGGCACTGGACCCTGTACTGGCCAGATGTTCATGGCCAGATTCATGGGCCGGGCCATAAAAGCGGGACACAATGAGCCCAAGCCACTGTCTCTTGTCAGCTTGGGGGTCGCCAGGCTCGAAAAATGCATTTGGCTGTGGAACAAGAACTGCCTCGGGTAGTCACACAATCCAAAATTCGTCTCCGGGTGGTCTATGGCAGTCCACTGGGGAAACTGAACTGATATGAAGGGTGGCCAGATATCCCAATGTACACTGCTGTGATGCTCTCCTCGCTCTCCAGCTGCATCCGTGTTGGAGGCATAGTATTATGTCACGTTATGGAGTTGAGGACGGATGCAAATGCAGATAAGAGTCGTATTAAAGGAGATATGGGCAGACAATTCCAAACCCATAATCCAAAGTGTGGTCCAAAAATATGCAAAAGGTCAGCCGATCAGCAAATGGGCATAAACAGGGCGAGGCAAAACACAAAACAAGAAACGAGAAACAAAGTCAATAACCAGGAATCGAGAACAATAACTATGGAAACGATCACTTGGTAGGGTGAGAACACTCAATTCTACGCGAAGTCATTGTGTTCAAACAGTCTTTTTATATTCTTGTTGTGAGTTCTCTGAATTTGATGCAGGTGTGCATGATTAGCATGAATGTGAGTGTTCTGGGAATTGCAGTCCATGGCGTCCACGTTTGTAGGCCGCAGTGCAGGATGGGAAAGGTAGTCACTGGTTTGCTGTGACATGATATTTATGCTGTAGTGTTTTATATTCATGATACAAACTATCATGACAGATGCACTCAAAAAAGGCAGATGCTACTGCAGGAGGAGAACCAGAAGCAAAAAAGGCAAGCCTCAGCCCTTATTGTGAGTGTTTTCTTCTCTTCTTGTTTACAGCTTTGGCATTCTTTTTAATAAGTATTACAATCCATTTTATATATGGAATAATTTCAGAAAGGTTTAAATGAAATGTGCCCATGCCACGTCTGATTAAAACTGTAGGTGAAGACACATGCACCTTAGGGACAGCCACAACCTTAACACTGATGCCAGATTAAAGCAGGTGTGTGTTTTGTTTTTCTTATATGAAATACTGCTGCTGTCTAGAATGGGTGATATTTCTGTGAGCATGTACATTTTCCAGACGTTGTCACCATCATTTCTTTTTCAGGAAATTACAGAATGGGGGGAAAAGTGAAAAGAAGCTGGCTGGTCTATTCTTAAAAAAAAAAAAAAAAAACAGTCTTTACTGTTATTGTTGTAAGATCTTCTCAAAGATAGATTTCAAACTCATTACAAAAGCAGTTGTTGTTCTTTCGGCTTCTTCTGTTAGGGGTTCGTCCAAGCGATCATCATTGGTTTGCATATTTGGCACAGCGACACATTACGTCTCTTATGAGTCTCCCGATGAGCCCTTTAATACAATTAAACAAATATAGGTTTGTTCAATAATGTTGTGGATGTTTGCATTGAATCACTGCATGAGCAATTTGAGACCCTAAGTTAAGTTGAAAGCAAGTTTGGAGTGCTCATCTGCTTCCCCAACCAGGAGAAATGTCAACAGTCTGCAACACTGAGTGACGCCTTGACTAGCAGTGGTCAGTCATATCTGAATAGCAAGTGCAGAAATAGGCTAGTGTAAAAGGCTAGCGCAGAGAGGAGCTCAAAACTGAAGCTCATTAAAACATACCTGAGATCTGGAATGGCACAGTACCGTCTCAACGGCCTGGCCATGATGAGCAAAAACAGAGATATTTACGGGCAGCTGTCTTATGATTTATTGACATTTAAAGCTATCCAAAAGAGCACGAATGTGCAAATGTTAATTTGTTTTGAACCATTTTAGTTGTTTACCCGTTAAAGGGATGTAACAGGTAAACAACATTGTAAATGGATGTGTATAGTTATTTTATCGAATAGCAATAAAGACATGATGATAAGTATTGGTCTTTATGGTTTGAGTTGATTTATCTCTTTAAAAAATGTATGTGTTAAAGTAATTTTACTTGTTGAATTTAAGTTGGTTACCTGTTTTTCTCCTGATGTTTAATATGCAGTATATGTTTACACGCATTTAGGTATGTGAAAATATTCATTCTTGATTTATAATACTAATGGGACAGTGGTAGTTTAGCGGTTAAGGACGTTGGACTTCTGATCGGAAGGTTGAGTTCAAATCCCACCACTTGAGCCCTTGAGCAAGGCCCTTAACCCTCAACTGCTCAGTTGTATAAAAGAGAGAATTGTAAGTTGCTCTGGATAAGGGTGTCTGCCTAATGCTATAATGTAATGTAATTTAGTGGCGTTATTTCTAAAATAAAGAAGTGTTTTCCCACATTTTATGGTGTTCCACATTGGATGGTACATTGATTACACAGGTAGACGTTGATCTGGCACCTCTTCTGGTGCCCATAGGATTACTTCTCTTCCTTCAGCCTAACCAGCATGCCTAATGCAACCAAAACCATATAGGTCTCCCCAGTGACTAAGACTGTGACAAGACCCACTGGCACTGTTAATGCATGCTCAGTACCACTGGTTCCACATGGTTTTCCTCTTGCATCTAATACCACTCAGGCATGCTTGCCTAACACAACCAGAGCTATAAAGACTTTCTCAATGACTAAGGCTGTGAGAAGCCCCTCTGGCACTGTTAATGAATGCTCAGTGCCACTGGTATCATATGGCATAGGTCAGCTGCAGGGTCATCAGTCAGGCAAGACCGCTCAACAACATTTTGCCTCTTTATTCCCTGAGCGTCTCCTGGTGGCAGAGCAGTGGCAGGGACATTTCCCTGCCACCCCCTGCAACTAGACTTGGGTTAGGTGTTACTAATCCCACACTTCTCCTTTTTCCTCACCCAGAGCTTTTCTTGGCCTCTTCAGCCAGGTCTTTCAGGACCTTCCACTGGTTTGCTCAAGTTACTCAAGTTACCATATCCCTTAGGAGGCAAAAAGTTGATGCTCCAACGAAGCCACAGTATCCTAATTCTACCGGGTAGATGATCGTTCTCCAGCCAGCCTCCTTACACTCAATGACTAGATCCGAGTAATTCAGCCTCTTCCTCTCAAAGGCAGCTTCTATTCCTGCCTCCCATGGGACAGTTAGCTCGAGGAGGAACACAGTCTTGGTTCTACTGGACTACATCGCTATATCAGGGCAGAGACTGTTTTGTTGATCTCACTAGGGTACTTTGTGTAGCTTTGTGCCAAGATCGACTCATGCTGCCATGCTGATGTTTCTGCCAACAACGCCTTCCAAAGCCTTCATCTTATAATGCTTGTCCTCCATCCTTGTCACCTC
Organism: Ictalurus furcatus; assembly: GCF_023375685.1. Classification (NCBI taxonomy): domain Eukaryota; kingdom Metazoa; phylum Chordata; class Actinopteri; order Siluriformes; family Ictaluridae; genus Ictalurus; species Ictalurus furcatus. Next base: position 6,353,256 of record NC_071256.1, read on the forward strand.
AGACTCTATCACTAGGGTCCACAAAGAATCTTGCCTAGGGTGCCAAAATGGCCAGTAATGGCCCTGTCCACCCCCATATGACTGATGATAAAGACTGGCAATGTTATTGAGAAATGTATATAAGAAGTATAATATATAAATTGCAGTATTTGGGGTCATTAAATTAACAGTGTTTTGTGGTTTACATTCAGTGTAGATCAGCTTGTAGATTAGTTCAACTCATCTGGCAACATTCTTTGGAGAATGACATTTCCATTTCTAGAAAATAAAGAATTTGAAATTGAACGGTATTGCTGAAGTCACAGAGAGCAAGTGAAGCAAAAAAAGGCAAAAATATTTGTTGTGTAAGGTCCATCTTGTGCCTATATCCAGTTGCAATCAAAATGATTCAACTCCCATTGCCAATCAGGTTTATTGTCAAAATTTACAGACTTTCAGCTGTTTGCAATGAACAAATTAAACAAAAGCAATTGAAATAGTTCAACACAACGAATGCTTCAAGTGGTTTCCCCAAATTCAACTGAAAATGCAACTTATAATGATTGGACATCATTGGGTTGAATAATTTTGAAACTGGAGAAATCATTACAAGTTGCATTTTCAGTTGAATTTGGGGAAACCACTTGAAGCACTTGCTGAACAAGTGAACACACCTGCTTCCCATCTCCTCTTAGGATGGCAGTGTATATAAACCCCGGTTCTTCAGCCACTCATCAGCAGATTGTTCCGGCTACCAGTGCAGTATCATGATTAGGCCTCTTCCTCATTTATATACAGCTTGTTGTTGCCTAGTGACTTTCTTCATGTAACACTGAGTGTATGACTCTCATACCACCAACCTGAGTTCATGCCCCGGCCTTGCTGGAGACACAAAGCCACACTTGCACTCCACCATGCTCCCCCTCCCCTGTGGTGCACAGACAGATAATCCAACACTCACAATGTGGACCTGAGTTTGAGTCCTGGCCACAACAGGTGCACTGAGCCATACATCTTCCCCACACACCCCTACTCTCAGTACCCTTCAGAAACACACTTAACCTTTAGTCTGTGTTCTGCTTCTGAGTCCCAAATCACTTGTTGGTTATAACAGAACAATCTGGCCAACATGGAGCCAGCAGACCCAGATTCCCTGCACTTAGCTCTGTCATGATCAAGCTCCTTAACCAGCACCAGCCAGTTTTTTCAATCTTTAGCACAATGTAAACAGACTCCAAATTGTGGAATGGCATCTGAAAGCAAAATTAAATAGGTATACGTTATATCTGTTTATTTTTGCCTTCGAGTGCCATTCCACAATTTAGAGTCTATTTACATTGTCCAAAAGACCGAAATATTGTGGTTACAGTGAACCATCAGACACTGGCACTGGATATAATACTGCTCCACCCTAAAGCCGATATTACACAAGAAAAAATTGTTCCGTTTCAGAATTATGCGTAACAGAGACACACCCCATATGCGCAAGTGTGTAGTTATGCCTGACGTTTGAATACAAATGTGCACAGCTGAACTCATAAATGGCCTGTTCTTTGGTAAGAAGGATAAGAATGGTTACGTTAATGGTTACGTTATTTATAGCACCTAGTAACTATGAGAAGTCTGAGGACATCATTAGAATTCTACCTTACCTTACTTACCATTTACTTTACTGGTGATGTTAAAAGAGAGCGTAACATCCAGCACTACAACATACCAACTGTAAAGAGTGAAAAAAGTGCATTACATGTCAAGTGAAATGTGGAAAACCCACTGAATTGGTAAGGATTTTGGAAACACTACTTTAAGGGTTTAAATAAAACATCAGAAAACTTTTACCTCAAATTTTTCTCTTTTCCTTTTTTTAACATATATATCATTTTTTAAATTTAGAAATCACCTCAGAATCCTGTCAAGTTTTGTTGGCCAGATAGATAATGACAGTTTTAGCAGTTAAGATGTGAACATCTATTGATTTGGTTTAAAAATCCTCTCAGATATCCTGTCAGATTACCTCCTGTTAAACAGACATCTATCCCACATAATGAATTCAATGGCATACTCTTTGAACGTTTCTGAGTAGGCACATTATCTTTAAAAGTAATTTCATAATTGCTCTCGAAGCGAGAAGGTTTCTCTGGAAACATTATAGATCAAACAGGTTTTTCCATTCAGTGGTTTCCTGTTGGACTAGGACTAGCATGCGATGCTCTCACCACTACACTGATTCTTGGTCAGGTAACCAACCCCAGCCACTGGAGCCAGTGCACTCTCAGTACTGGTCCCAAGCCCGGAGAATTGGGGAGGGTCATCTGTGTAATCTGCTGTGGTTTTTATTTAAAAAATATTTTAATAAAAGATTTTTCCATACAGCGAATATAAAAAACCTGAATGAAAAAGTTGTACATTAAAAAAAATAAATATTAGAAATATATTAGAAATAAATATTGCTTTATCTATATGAATATAAACATGGACGCAGTGGACGTACGTGCTAAGGTTAAAGCAGTGACCTTATCTAATGTAAGCACAGTTTAATTTCCATGTCCATTTGTCGACTTTTCAGGATTTGTAAAATAACACTTAATTTTATATAGCGCCTTCAAAAAGGCCTCTCATGGTGCTTTACATAAGAAAAGAAAAGAAATGGCATAAAACAAAGTATATATGCATGTATCAAAAACAGTTAATAATAAAATACAATTCAATATTAATAATATTGTTATTAATATTGAATTGTATTTTATTATTAACTGTAGTAATAGTATAGTTATAGTAATAACAAATAAATAACAAAAAAACAAAGTCATCAAGTAAAAGCTATGTTAAATAAAGAAGTTTTGAGCAAAGATTTAAATACACTAAAAGACTGGGCTCCTCAGATGGTAGTGAGTTCCACAGTTTTGGAGAATAAGATGCCCTATCACCCATACTATGTAAATGAGTCTGAGGGACAGTTAAAAGACCAGATTTGGAGGAGAGGAGATCATGTTATGTATTACATAATATAATTGGGTTAAAAGTACAGCCAAATACTGAAATATATGAATTCAGACTTGTTAGCATTCCCATCAACAGATTTCAAAGCATATCTGGCATTTATAAATATGGCATTTTAGTCCCATCTGAATCTGTAATGTCATTAATTCTTTATGGACTGTGTGCACATGCAGCTGGAAAGATTACACTGTATTTAACCATATATAAAATGGCTGAAAATAAACAATTCCAGGTAATATATAACCCGTCCAAATTGGCATGTTGGTCAAGCTTTCTTTATATTCCATCACACAGCCTTGTTCTTCATTCCTATCCTATACATATATATATATATATATATATATATATATATATATATATATATATATATATATATATATATGTGTGTGTGTGTGTGTGTGTGTGTGTGTGTGTGTGTTTATGGGGGGCAATCATGCAAGACACTTCTATCTCTGTAATATATACACAGATTGCTTTTCCTGTGCAAATTGATCATAATTAGTACACACCTCCTCATTAAATAACATAGCATACAGTAGGCATGGCATAACAGAGATATGTACAGAAATCATATCTGTTTAGAAATAAAGCCTAGGATTAAAATAAATATTATTATAACATGTTAATGCGAGATTTAGCACGTTCGTTTCACACCTCCAGATTTGGTGGTTCGATTCCCACCGCTGCCCTGTGTATGGAGTTTGCATATTCTCCCCGTGCTGTGTGGTACTCCGGGTTCCTCCCCCAGTCCAAAGACATGCATGGTAGGCTGATTGGCATGTCCAAATTGTCCGTAGTGTATGAATGGGTGTGTGAATGTGTATGCGATGGATTGGCACCCTGTCCATGGTGTACCCTGCCTTGAAATAAGTGATGCCGCTATTTCTGATCATTGTCCAGTTGTTTTTTAATCTGTGCTGTCATGTCCTATGTCCAAATCTTATCACCCACCGTGTTGTTCCAGATGTTTCAATCCCACTACTGCCAGGCTTTTCAAGGATGTCTATATATCTACTCAACTGACAAATGCTGTGAAAGTTATATCCTCTTGTGTCAATCCTGATGAATTGGTTGGTCTTTTTAACAGTACTTGCATTGCTACCTTGGACTCAGTCACCCCCCTTAGGTCTCAAACACACAAAATGATGCATAAAGTCCAGCCCTGGCTAAATGGGTCCACCTGTTACCTTAGACAGGAGTGTAGGCACGCCGAGCGCGAATGGAAAAAAAGATAAGCTACAGGTGTCTTATGAAATTCTTAGGGAGTTCTTATGCTCTGTTAAAGAAGCACAGCTCAAATATATGTCAGATTTAATTGGACAAAATGCACAAAGGCCAAAGGGTATTCTTTAGTACAATTAATGCCTTTTTAAATCCCACTTCAAGTGGCCCTTTAGAGACTTCTACTGTCCTATGTGACCAGTTTGCAAATAATTTTATTCATAAAGTTGAGGACACAAGGTCTATCATACCACCCTATAGCTCTGTTCTCTTAGAAACACTGTCGTATCAGAGCTCTCTACATAAGTTTCAACTTGTTTCAACTTCACAAGCCTTTTAAGGAGGCTTTTCCAGTTTTAAGTCTGGTTGTTAATGCTATTATTAATAGCGCCCTATAAAATGGAGTTTTACTAGTTGCGTTTAAACATGCTGTTTTCCAGCAATTGTTACAAAGGCATCATCTTGACCAACACACTCTGAATAGTTACAGACCCATCTCCAAACTATCTTCCATTTCAAAAGTCTTGGAAAAAGTTTTTTATTCTCAGAACTCTTCTTACATGAGTACTTTGAACATTTTTGAAACATTTCAGTCTAGTTTTAGGGAACTAAATAGTACTGAGTCTGCTTTGTTAAAGGTTACCAATGACATTTTACTCTCTCTTGACTGTGGTTCCTGCTGTATTATAATCCTGCTGGATTTTAAGTGCAGCCTTTGATATAGTAGATCATGACATCATTTTAAAGGAACTTAATCATGTGGCTTGGTTTCAGGGACCTGTGTTGAAGTGTTTTGCCTCTTAACTTAAGGAGAGAACTTTTTCTGTATGAAATCGTTTCTCATCTTATGCACAGATCTCTTATGGTGTTCCTCATGGTTCCATTTTGGGACCTCTTTTGTTCCTCTTGGTCACATCATTCAGAAACACAACTTAGCATATCACTGTTACGCTGACGACACACAGCTTTATTTTCCTGTAAATTCGAACAGCTGTTCTCTGACAAATCTGTTTGAAGGTGTTTATGACATTAAATGCTGTATGGACATGATTTTTTCAATTTATTTATTTTACAGATAAATAGTGATAAAACTGGCAGTTTCAACTACTGCTATTTTTAATCAGCTGTCCTTTCTGTCTCCCTGTAGCACTGTCTTAGGTGTCTTACATTACAGACATAGCGAACATGTTCTATTGTGAATAAAGTGAAGTCTATTGTGAAGTGGTTTATGAGACAAATCATTGCATTCTGTTTTTATTTACATTTTACACAGCGTCACGACTTTTTTAGAATTGGGGTTGTACTATTCACTAATATAGTTCCACAGATAATAATAATAATAATAAATATTATTTACTTCCTTAGTACTTACTTAGCCATGTACTACTGAACCATGAGCTACTGGAAACACCATTAAAGGATAGACAAGTGATACATTTTATAAGTTTGGAACAAAAGCTCCTCTAGAAATAGCAATATCCTTTCAGAAAGGAATCTGATAAAGAAAGGGGTGAGTGAATATTGAGCTTGTTCTACTAATGAAAATTCTAGTGAGGCATAAATCCACAGAAAAAAATCCATCACAAAACCTGGCTTGACAAAATAGTATCAGGTGAAAAGGTTAAGTACAACATAAAATGGTCTCTGCTAGCATCTTTGGACCTCATTTCACGTAACGCAACAAGAAACATTTTCTGCATAGACTGTTGGCATATTAAGATGAAGCTTAAAACAGATCAACTGTAATGTGAAAACAAGGAATAATATTTTCCATCACCATAACACCCATGCCATTCAAGTCAGTAAAGGGGACTAAGTTACCAACGTCAAGTCCTAGCACAAGATTCCCCAACAAATGAACAAACAGTCATACTACAGAACACAACAAACAATTTAGATGATGTTTTCAAGATGGAGATCGTCTAGGTGTTCATGATTTTCATATCCAAACAGTCTGAAGTCTTCCTCATAAAGTTTGTAGAGTTTCCTCCTCCACTCCAAGGGGATGTTGGCAAACCAGGTCATAATCTCACGTGGGTCTGTTTTACTTTTGACCCATGGTTTAAAGTCGACAATGTTATCAACATGGAGAATTCGTAGCAGTTGAGCAGCATCTTCCTCGATGGTTTCCATCTTCCCGATAAAGTCATAATTAATCAGGCAGGGATGGCACAAGTTAATTGTTTGTCGCCAATGTTCATCAAATGCTGTGTCGTTGCCTGCTGGGAGGCTCAGTATATAATGGATAAAGTTGTAGAAAGAAGGAACAATGCCATCAGCATGGGCTTTCTCTACTGATGCTGGCGGATTAGAGACATTTCCAAATGTGCGTAATATGTCCATCCCTATTGTTTCATAATATATCTGATTTGGGCTTTGTAACTTATCTCTGTAGGCTGAAATCAGTCTAACAAATGGATCTCTGACAAATATGAACTTTTTGTATGTCTGAAGTTTTTGTTTTATCACTACCTTCGGGTATTGGTTAAGGTGCTGTAGAGAGGATCCATGAACATCTTCGATGGGGACGTCTGCAGGGTCCCTGTAAGGTACACCATGCACCTTCAGGCTCTCACTCAGAACAATTATGATCCGTTTCCATGCAGTGCAGGCAACTTTTGGAACATAGCAGTAGATTATTCCATGCCGGTCGTCTACAAGCAAATTGTGCAACTCCCACTTGGGAATTTGGTCAAATGTCTGCCATTTGCTTCTGGTGTCCAATATGGTTTTTGTGCTGCACATGTCATAAACAAGCTTCTTTCTGGCATACTGTCTGAGCGTCAGCTTCGGTGGCATCGGGCTTGTGTGGATCTTGCCCTCACATCTCCCGTTTTCTTCAGTGTCCAGCCGTGGTTTCATTTCTGGCTTAGAAGAATCTTGAGGCTTGGCATAGATATATTTTTCATCCTCTGTTTCTCTGTTCACATAAAACAGAACTGAAATGAAGCTCAGAGTTAAAAGAAAATAGTAAGTATACTTAAACTTGCCCATTTCGTCTGGTAGGTGTGGGAGTCTGAACATAATGAACAATTCTGAACTGAAGTTACTCAAGTAAGGGTGGAGTTAAATTGTCAGGTGACTCCTTCTTTTTTTTTTTTAATTTGGAGCTATTTGTCTTTTCTCACGCAGTTTCTATTCGTGACCATAAAGCAATTACGACCTGACAGCATTACCAGGGTCTGAAATATGTCTACAACCATATGACTGATGATAAAGACTGCCACTGTCATTGTGAGCAGAAATGTACAAGCAGTATAATATACAGATTGTATATTATATCAGTATTTGGGGTCAGAAAATACCATTTATTTTCTCTGCAAAAAAACAACACATTCAGCAATTAAGAATATATATATATATATATATATATATATATATGAGTCTATTAAACCTATTCATTGACTTTACTCATTTGAAGTTATACTATTGTCAGAAACGTATTTCAAGCATGTATTTCTATATCTAGAAATATGCATTATGGGTTTAGATTTGTTATAATTTCACAATGAAGAAATATTAGATAACTTTTCCTTTATTCAATATATCTCTACTTGCTATGAAATCGTTTTTGCAGTGAAATAGTCTGCTGCTTTAATTTTTTTGGCCACATATCACCCAGTGTCAAGGTGGAGCCATAAAGCATTTGCAGAAAGCAAGCTTCTGGCATCCCCTTGTGGGGAAAACATTCCCTGTGCAAAGATCACACGGCAGCTCCAGATATTAAGTTCTAATCTTTGTGTCTCTTAGCTTAAAAAAAAAGAAAGAAAGGGAAAAAAAAGCATATCTGCCCTTAAATTTTAGCCAAACAATTGTCGAATTCGTTTCAAAATGTCCTTTTATGTACAAAACGCAAGGCTGAGATAGACATGCACTCCATTGACCTGTCCTCTCAAGAAAGTAATGCATGTGGTCTGAGATGTATGTGGTCTATGCTCTCCACCGTCCTCCAAGTTTGATGTCATTAAAAACCTCATGTAGATATTTTTATTTATACCACAGTGCTGTTTAATTCTTAAATCTAATTGGTCACAAAGGTGTTGATTAATTTTCTACAACAGCAGCTCTGATTAATTACAGGTTTATATTAATGTGCTTGTTCTAATATGTTAACATTTCTATAGTAACATTCACAGGGACTTGTATGATGGATGCTCAACATAATCTAAGACGTAATGAATGTGCTTTTTGTGGTTTGCCATGGCTGTGGTTTAAAAACAACATTTTTTAAAGATCTGATAGAGAATAAAGAGAGTCAGGTAAGGGAAAGCGGCTAGCATGTAAGTGAGGGCATGAACTAGCTTCTTTTGTGGACATTCCACAACATGTAACCAACAGTTAAGAAGTCTCTTTAGTAAAATTTAATAACTGGAATTGGTGGAAAAAAATTGCTGTTGTAAAAAAGCGGAATAATAAACTTCAGGATGTTTTGTCACAGGAAAGTAAATAAAATAAAATAAAATAAAATAAAAAACCCACACACACAACTGCATTTTATTCCATATGTGGTAGCTAACAGAGAAGTTGGATAACAAGTGTTTAGTTCAATTTGCATATTCAATATGATACAGCAATCTGTGACAAAATGGAGCTTGAAAAGTGATGGCAGAGGAAGACCCAGCATGTTTAAGACAATTTTAGCACAAAACAGAGAACACTGCAATAAGAATCCTTTACACCAAGATGCATCACCTGCAAACTTATCTGGCTAAAGCATCAGCAGTGGAGGCAAGTGCTTGAGAGAGAAGATTAACTTTGGCATCCAGGTCAATGAGCCACTGCTGCTGTTCTCCCATCAGCTGACCATGTGCTGTAAGTGCATGCCATCAGTCAGGGTCTCTGCTGCACCCATGTTATCATCAAAATAATCCATCATGAACTGGAGGGCTGAGACTGAAAAAAAGCAGTCAAGAGTCTTTTCATTGAAAGATGGACAACAATCCAAAACATCAGGGAAGATTAAAGTAAAAAAAAAAGGGGTACAGGTCAGGCAACCAACAAACAGAACACATTGTGCAACAGACAGGACACAAAACCAAAAAGTCAGGTATCTGGAGGAATATTGCACAATGTTAAACACCTTGATAAAAGTCAGACGAGCAAACAAACTGAGCGTTTTACTTCACAGAGTTCATGAGGGTGAGAGTTTCTTTTAAAGTGTGTGTATGAGTGTGTGTGATTGGGAACCAGTGCGTGTGATCAAAAGTTCGGTACTTGGGACCTGCTATTGGCAGTGGGTTCTGGGAAGTGGAGTTTGTGGATTGCATGGTTTTGACAGAGTGGACCTTTCATACTGGTCTTTTTATTTTTACTCAACTTTTTGGATGTTGCACCACAGGTATTTGTTTTTCTGTCTCCACCTATTAAGTCAAATTTTACTTGCAGATTCTAGCTGCTACCAGAAGCCGTGGTTTGGTGGATTATTTTAGTCTCTAAAACCCAAGTTGTTCTACTAGCTACCGGTTGCCAAAAAAAAAAAAAACAAAAACTGGTGGGCTTTGCCAATTGATAACTTGTTTTCCAGTTTCCTTATTACTAGAGTAAATGGAACAATTAAGGATCTTAAAATGTCTAACTTCTGCGATACTGTTGTGTTATTTTCTTACGATAACTGGTCAAAAGTTAGTGGTAATTCAGAAACTCTTTCCTTTTTTAATGAGCATTTACCAGCAGCTGGTAACTGGTCAGACTAAGATGGATTTTTCAGGAAGATTATTTTAATAGAGTATACACTATATTTAGGTTTTTAGATACCTGACCATCACACCTATATGTGTGTGTCTTCCCAAAACTGCTGCCCCAATGTTGGAAGCACACAGTTGTGTCTTTGTATGCTGTAGAATTACGATTTTCCCTTCGCTGGAATTAAGGAGTTGAGGCCAAACCTGTTCCAGCATGACAATGCCCCATGCAAGCTGCACAAACGCTTGGTTTGGCAAGACTGGAAGAGCTCAAGTATTCTGCACAGATCCCTGACGTCAACCCCACTGAACATCTACTTTTGTGCTTGGTGAACTGGAATTCCTGCCTGCTTGCCCGACGTCATTGCATGACCTCACTAATGTTCTTGTGGTTGAATGACCCCACAGCCACGCTTCAAAATCTAGTGGAAAGCCTTTCCCAGAAGAATGGAGGGTATTATAACAGCAAAGAGGGAATAAATCTGGAATGGGATGTTGGGCAGTGGTGGCTTGACGGTTACTGATTGGAAGATCAGGCGTTCAAGCCCCAGCACTGCCAGGCTCTGGGTTACTGATCGGAAAGTCGGGGGTTCAAACCCCGGTGCAGCCAAGCTGCCACTGTTGGGCCCTTGAGCAAGGCCCTTAACCCCCTCTACTCCAGGGGTGCTGTATCATGTCTGACCCTGTGCTCTGACCTCAACTTCCTGGTATGCTGGGGTATGTGAAGAAAAGAGTTTCACAATGCTGTAATGTACAGGTGACCAATAAAGACTCATCATCATTATTATTATTATTATTATTATTATTATTATAAAATGCACATATGGTGGTGAGGTGTCCACAGGTGTCTGGATTAAAATAAAAATTACAACAACAAAAAAATGTACACATTACCTTACCAAATATTATTAAGTTATATTAATATTTCCCACCAGTAGTATTAAGTATGTAAATAGCATTTCTGGAACTAGTCAATACAATATTTTTAATTCTTCATGAAGGTAACTGACCAAAGAGTGATGAAATGTAGTCATTCAGACATTTTTGTTCTTATTGTAACTAAAATGCTGACTTTTTTTTTCTTGAAATGTGACTTATTGACGCCGTGTCGCTGCTCGGCACTTGGTCAGTTTTCCCTCAGCAATATCGGTGTGGCTCAGAGAGACACAAACAGCCTCAATCGGCAACAACATGGAATAAACATGGCTCACAAGAAGAGCGTTTTTATCGAAGGTCAGTAGTTACTATAGCTAAATATCACTCCAGACATATCTAATGAGCTACACATAGTTTGTTGTTGTGTTCCAGGAGAAACGTATATGCATTTTTTATACGGTCCGGTGTTGGGCTGTTTTGTCTGTAAAGCTAGCTGTACGTGGAGCTAGCATTAGCATGCTAAGCTAACGTGTATGCATATGCTAGCTCGGCTAGTCAGCGGGGTGGCCATTGATTGTTTGCGTTCAGCTTTCTTAGTAACTACAGCTCCAAAAGGTGCATCCGTTCCCACAAAGTGTGAGCAACGCAGGTTATGTGACACGCACCCTTTGAATGCACCACTATTTCCCAGGTGGAGTACCGCTTGTTTCGTTTTGGTTTTATTTTTATTTATTTATTAATTATTTTGAAAACGCCTGAGGTCCGGGCTATGACAGTTATCCAGCTAGCTTCCATACAGTGCTAGTGCTCTTGCTGAACTTCCTCGCTAACATGAACACACATGCACGAACAAATCTTCTTCTTTTTTTAAAAAAAAGAAAAGAAAAAGGGAAATAATAAGGCGAATTCTCATCTCATTGCTCATTTAAAAAACAAACACAACAACACCCCAGCAAGTAGATTAGCTAAATGCTGGATATCAAGCTAAAGCTAGCTCCCAATCAGCTGTAATAAAGGCCTAGTAACTAGGAATGTAGCTAAAGCGCCACACAAAACACTGAAAAGATGTATTTATTAAAATGTGCTGTAGCTTAAATGTCATTTAATGCACGTCGCGTTGTTTTTTAATGTTTTAAACATAGTTATATGTTTCTATGTGTATAATTTAAGGTCCAGGACGGATGGCTAACTAGCTGTAGCTTTGTCTGCACTCCATAAGCCGGTCATCTAATATCATATAAAATTTTCAAAAACTTTTTTTTTCTTTAAACATGCTTTATATTCCTGCTGTAATTTAATCTGCCAGTGTTATACTAGTAATCACCACTTCTGCTGCTTTCTTTAATGCGCCTATACGCTGCTCCATGACCTAGCTAAAGTCTACAGAGATGTTGGTCATATTTGGTCTCTTTAAATGTTCAGTTGTTGTATTTTCCTGAGAATTGCACTGATCCTTAGATTAAGACAAGTCAAGACAAAGAACTGGGATGTGACATCGCTGTACATGTGCCCTGATGAGACATTTAGTGGAAGAAATGGGTTTTTAAAAATGTCTTTGAGTCCTGTAGTATAATGGGATGTCATGCATTGGGCCTGGCACACTTGTAGTGAGAATGCTCCATCACCCTAATAATATTAATAATAATATGGTCAGAGATGGTCTTGTGCCCAATAATGGACAAAGAAAAAAAGAGAAGATGTGGACTAATCAGAAGTCCGCTTGCTCTGGAGAAGCAGATTTCGTGTGTCTGCGCTATTAGTGTTTCAGTGTCCCAAATTATCCGAAGTAGGGGAAAAAAAACCTACTCCTTTTTGACTTATGCAAACGTTTTCATTCTGTTTAAACGTAATGATACCTCAGTGCTGAAACTAGCTTCTGAATCCCACCTCCTGCTGAACCACACACATTGGTCGATGAGTATCCGGGCTGTCTGTAGTAATGGTTTTTACTGCACATGACTAACTAATAGTGGATCTAATTCATCAACCTTTTTAGTAAAGTTGTGTAGATGTTCTTAATACTAATATAGCCTTCAGTGACTACATATAACCATAGATACGTACATGGATACATATGTACGTGCATATTTATAATATAGCCCCAAATGTTGAAGTGTGCAGTTCAGTCTATATATCCCAATAGCCAAGTTTCCATACACTTTTTCCACTTTTCTGTTATCGACAAAGTGAAAATGCGTGAAAAAAAAACGGTGCGTAAAATTAGCTGTCTCCCGATAAACTGGTGTGTATGGACGTCATCTTTATATATATATAAAAAAAAAATCAAAACACACACAAATTGTCGCATAAGTTTTGGTTTTACGCAAAAGAAATCTGCCCTTGAGCTGTTTCCATACATAATGTTGTGTATATCGCGAGTTGTGTACCTCCAGAGCTTGGTGAAATGGAGACATTGAAATTGCTGAGCTTACTGTCCTTTTAATTTCACAAGTAATGAGCAATTTTATGAAATATGAAGAGACGTCAGAACGGAGCAGTCGGCCGTCTGACGGGGCTCAAAGTAACGGCCCTTATGCGAAGAAGCCCATGGGTCTGAGAGGTAGTGGTGGAGAGACACTTCACAGAAAGTCTCTGGCTGCAATATTTTAGGATGTCACGGCCCAACGTTTGAGAGGTTGTGCCAATTAATTGGTCCTGATGTTGCGCAGGTTGCCACCGACCCGAAAGTGGATTGCAATCCCCCTGTTCAAGCTGGCAACCTGCGCTGAGTACAGAGTAGTGGGGGAACTTTCAGGGTTAGTAAAATGACAGTCAATCGATGTGTATATGCTGTGCTGAAGAAAATTCCTTGGTACACGTGCCACAGGTTTAAGGTGCGCTGGATGGCACGAACAGTGTTTTACTCCCAGAAGATGGATAAATTCTGTCATGTGACACTTTTTTTTGTGTTTGTTTTTTTTTTTGCATCCAATAATCCTTGGATGGAAGCGTAGCTATCGTCAATATACGATGACGTAATTTGATATACCATGTTGGTAAATGTTTGATGTTGACGTTCACAATTGTGGTGAAACATGACGTGGTTCAGTTCTTTTGCCGTAACTGTTCGTTCTCTGGCATCGCTACATTTTAACTTGCGTATAGGTAGGTCACGCTGTGGATACAGTAATAGAGCATCAGTTAAAGGTGCAATAGGTGAATTTATTTATTTATTTTTATTCCTTGCTAGTAATCAATATGTAGAACATGATTTTAAGGCATGACCTCAGGATAAAAGTATTATGTGGCTGAGAATACCCATTTGGAAAACTGACTTCTGGTCCTGAATGCTTGCTTGTGTTTGGATGGGCCTCCCTACAGGCCACTGTAGTTCCTGGGGGCGGAGCTTTGTGAACATGGGTGGGAATGGCTGGAAATCTTTCAAATGACTAACCCACCTACTTAGACTATTGTAAAAAAGTAGGTGGGCTACAGGTAATCCAGGGTTGAGATGTAGGGTTAGCTAGCTGTGCAATAAAAATAAACTGTGTTGCGTATGGAATAAGACACTTGGGAGGCATGTCATTATAGGAAAACGATCAACAATTGGGTGGGGTTCATTGATTTATTTTTATTAGTTTAGTTATGTTGAATGTGAAAAGTTGATCACATGTTCTGTCTGTTTTTCTCTCTCTTGAAGAGAGGGCAAACCAAAAAAAAACATTCTGAATGATTTTGTTTCAGATTTGTAAAATTGTTAAGTAAATGTCTCCTCAAAGAAAACTTCACCAGCTCAACAATTGCAGACATTTTTAATGTTTATGTGGGTTATCCACTATCTAAAGTTGCAGCAACTGTGACATAGCATTGAGCAAAACCTGTGATTTGAAGCGACCAATCAGATTTGAGAATTTAGCAGCGCTGGTGTGAAAACAAAACATGGGCATCCTTTAAAAGGAGAAAGATATAATCGTCTTATATAGACATAGAATAGATGGATGGATAGATCGATATGGATATATATACATATAGAAGACGACTGCTTTTGATTAACAAATCAGACTGAGATGCCATCTGTGCTCATTTTCTACTGAACAACCAAATCATGTGGTTTGACATATAAAGCACACCTCAGTGTGTCTGGGCTTTCACCGTAGATCTGCAAGTCTGTGCCCTTATTTTGCCATTATGATATTCATCTTTTCTGTATCTGTCTAAGCTCTCGATAGATCAGAAGCCAGCAGAGATGGAGGGTTCAAGCAGAGCTGGAGTTTTTCCCTCTCCGCTGCCCATCAAGAGGAGAGGAGGAACGAGTAAGCACTTGTTTCAGTATTCAGGGCTGCTGGAGCTTCAGTCAGTAAACACGCGCACGAGAATGAAGCTGCAATGTCAGGACAGTTTCCACACGAATGTCGCCATATTGGGGTTCGGGGGGGGGTTGTCAGAGTGATGTGTATGTGTTAATTTCAGTTTGCGAATATGGATGAATGTCGTGGACCTATTTGTACATACGGTACAGCTATTCCAAATATTCAGCTCCTTATTTAAACGTGAACATTAATACTTCAGATGTTTATTAGATTCATAGGGCGTTTTATTCCTGAACATTCCACCGGTAGAAAAAATAGGTCACAAGTTGTCATTATACTTTGATATTAGATAAAGAAATCATGAACCAGAGATTTAAATCATGTAAATCAACTTCCGACCGTAACTGTAAATGTTGGGGGGGGGGGGGGGGGTCTCTTCTGAATGCAGGTTACTGATGAACTTCACATCTAGTCTAAACTAAGTATTTCTTTTATGCACACAAACACACAAGGCGTTTAGAGTCAATATAGGACCTGTCAGTACACAACAACAGACGGAAGACTTTACGCCGCTTCAGTACGCAGTTTACTGAATGGCATCAAATACTGTATTCGTTGACCACGTGTGTGCGCGTGCAGGCGGCTGCTGCGCAAGCGACATTGTTCACATGCTCGCCTGCATATTCTGTATTCATCTAGAGCAGGGGTGTCCAATCTTATCCGGAAAGGGCCGGGGTGGGTGCAGGTTTTCATTCCAACCAAGCAGAAGCCACACCCGAGTCTGTTGAAAAACAAGATCAATTGATTAAACAGGTGGAATCAGGTGTGGCTCCTGTTTGGTTGGAATGAAAACCTGCATCCACACCGGCCCTTTGTAGATAAGATTGGACACCCCTGCTCTAGAGGATTAAATGCAGCATTCACTAGATGGCACATCAGAGCCAAGACATCCGTGTGCATCTGGTTTCGAATTGTGATGTTTAATTTAACGTTCAACACGATGACGAGCTCAGTTTCTCTTGAAACTTTTCTGCTGTCATTGTGACCGTCGTCATGATCACCGTACCTTCAAAACTGTTTACTAATCTAGAAAAGGCTCAAAACTGAGCTTTCAGTACGTTTAAGAGGTTTTTAAAATTCAAAAATGAGTCGTAATAGGAAAACCGTTTTAAAGTGTTTGGTAGTAAGTAACGGTCTAGAACAACATACAAGTATGGGATTTGAGCACAACGTTAGTTTGTTTATTCGGTCGGATTAGTCAGTATGTTTACATGGACAACAATAATCCGATATTAATCCGATTAAGAAACTAGCATGTAAACAGCGATTACTGATTACCTTAATCTGACTAAAGTCATACTCGAAGTAAACACGAATGGAATTAAGACGTGTGGAGTATTCCTGTTTTAGTCACGTTATCGACGTGTATTGCAGACATGTACACACCTTAATCACACTATTAACGTCGTGTGGGAGTTTTCACCGCATGGTGCGACAGGACACGTACACACACGGCAGCGCTCAACCGTTTGACGGCAAACAAGAGAGCACGGCTGCGTCCCAAATCCCGAACTTGCCTGCTATAACTATATAGGCTAGTAGGCAAAATACATGTATTTCAGCTACTGTATAGTAGGTAAGTACACGGTTTGGGACGCAACCCACGGCTTCAAGCTTTTTAGACATTTTAAGGTCTATTTGCACGTATAACATGATAAATAATTAACTGCACTTGAAACACCCAGAACTGTATACGGTACCATAACGAAGACGAGCTGTATGTCGATACGTGAAATTCTGGAGGGAACGTCGGACGGCGTGGGGCGGGGACGTAATGACGTGTGACGTTAATCGCGCTGTGTTCTATAACATGTAAAACCTGAACATGAAAGGAATATTCTAAAAGGAACTCATGTAAACACCGTAATCACAACATTGTCTTATTCAGAATAAGGTCAATAATTAGATTATTGCTGTCCATGTAAACGAAGTCGGTGTGACATGGTTTTATACAGCCTCAGTTCTTAACATCGGCATTGCACCACACAGATGAGTCACGACCGCAGGATATGCACGGCAGCCATCTTGCTTCCACGTCGTTAACAGCAAGTATAAATCTGCCCATGCTCCCCCACACTGACCTTCAACAGACCATCATGAGCCAGTTAGATATGGGCCAATGTTTCCTCATGCTGTTGTGTGTGCAGCAGATTCTTCAGCAAATTAAGCACCGTCTCTGTTGCTTATTTCACTCATGTCTGTCTGTGTTTGCTCCTCAGTCCTTCCCTGGTGACCATGGATCAAGTGGGTGGGCAGCAGGAACTTTCCCCTGAAGGGGTGAAGGTATTCACATGCACTTAATATTGTGTGCTGTTTTTCTCCTTAACCCTCCAGTCCTTTTTTTCTTTTTTTGCTTTGTCCCAAGCTCTATCAGTTAGGTCCTCCCTACCTCTATACTTACTCCTACTGGAATTATTATAGCTTTGCACTGCGCACCTTATCTTCTGACGGTTTCCATGAGGAAGGCGGTTTTTCTGCTGATGATAGTAACAGATTTTTCCTCCACCTCTGAGCTGTTTTGCTCAATATTATCTCATATAAATATGCCCAAGGTGCATGAAAGCTGGTTATAATAAATGTGTTCATATGCAATATTTATTTCCCTGCTCTGCCTGGGATTGTTGTTCTCCCATCCTTCATGGTACAATAACCTTTAAATATCGTGGTTAATATAACAGAAACCGAAATGAAACACAAAGAACAAATCCTCTAATTCTTCTGGACTTATAAGTATTGTTCCCGGAGGAGATCTGTAGTAATAATTTGCAGTTATTTTCCATGCGTTCATCCGAGATTCTCCTCTTTCCTGTTTGAAGTATATTTTAAAGGTATTTGAGGCATACAAATGAATAACGTATTAAAGATTAGGCTTGTTTGTCGGCAGAGGTTATCCCCTGTCCAGTTCTACTTGTTAATATAATGTTTGACTTTTATTATAACCACTTGTGACCTAAAACCTGACATCTGACGTAAAACCTGTCTCAACTTTTTGTTTTTTTGTTTTTGTTCTGCTTTTAAACTCTGCCTGGTTTTGTTTCGGTTTCGAAAGTTTGTCCCCACCCCAACACAGGACGCATCAAAATCTTTACCGAAAAAGTTTTTTGAGGACGGCATTTCCATAAAATCTATTGCATCAGTAGAATTTGGTCGTTATAAAATGAAGTGGAGAGTAGCTGTGAGGAAAAGTGGTGCGCTAAGAGGACAGAAATGCATTTCACGCAGTGTTTTGTAACAATCAGAGATGAGGTAGCTGCGAGACTGGCACCGTAACAACCCTATTGTCATACCTAGCGCATTCCTTCATCACGCTGACGTTCTTCTTTATTATTTTTTTTCTTTCTCTCTCAGCAGGCGCCCCCTCTGAGGCACTTTGACCTCATGGAGCCTATGAAGACGTACGAACGGCGGCCAAATCATTTCAAGCCCCTGACCAGAATGGGAACGGGCAAGCCCAGGTATCGGCTCCATGTGCAGTGTGATCAGAGGGTTAATGCTGTTTAAGTGGTTTGTCGGCACAGAGCTGTAATTTAAGAAGCTGGCCAAGTACTGGAAGTATTCCATCTAGGTTTACAAATCAATATCGTTAATGACTGTATATTATGCTTTATTATTTAATTTATTCCCAACTTATTAATGATTTATTGGCTTTGCCTGGTGAAGTGATCGCACAGTCTTGTCAGTTCTGCCCTGTAATGCTGGATCGGATTGGGCCTTGGATCAGATTTACCATATGTTTCAAACCAGTCTTTTTATGTCTTTTTAGGATGTAAATCCATCTGATGTTTACTGACATGAATGACCAAGAACCTGCTCTTAAACATGGGACACAATTTGTCTGGATGGCTGAAACTTTGCCTCGTATAATTTAGCACCTGAAGCTTACAGAGGTCAGCTTCGGTCACTAAGATGATGAATAATGTGGCGTTTTAGTGGCATCCCTTGGATTAAGTGTAAAATTATGCAGAATTACAAACGCAAACGTTCTCCTGGGAGAGCGTTTTACACAGCCTGAGTTGGGCATTTCCTGCTATGTTTATTTCTGACAACTGAAATATTTTTTTTCCTTTGAATGCATTCATACTAGAGGTAAAGTTAAAGCTTGTTAAAGTGTGGTGGAAAAAAATAAGGAGAATTTAAAGCTTTCATTCCACTTCCATTGGCGTCCAAGACGCCCTGCCTTCCTCTGTTTGCATCCTGGTCTAATCTGAAACCTCATTACTGCCACGTATTAAAGAAATGACATGTTCGCAGTAGAAAATGAGTCCTCAGTTTGATTATCAACATTTTAAAGACAGTCACAGCATTTTAATCACTCGCCCGATCTGTTCTCGCTAACGTCAGCGCTGAAATAATCGCAGATGAATTCCGTCAGGTTAAATTCCTTTTATTGATCTACAACCCCAATTCTGAAAAAGCAGGGACAGTATGGGAAATGCGAATAAAAATATTTGTAAATGTACTTTGACTTTTATTTAAACGAAAAACGTATAAAGACAATATATTTGATGTTTTACCTAATCGACTGCATAGTTTTTTTTTTTGTTTTTTGTTTTTAGATAAACATTTATTTTGAAGTTGATGCATGCAACATGTTCCAAAAAACTTGGGACGGGGCAATTTAGGACTAATAGCGATGTGACAAGATAAGAAGGTGATGTGAAACAGGTGAGGCAGTTGTCTAATCGTAGTATATAAGGAGCCTCCGAAAAAAGGCCTAGTCCTTCAAGAGCAAGGATGGGTCGAGGCTCAGCAATCTGCCAATAGATGCATCAGTGAATAATCCAACACATTGAGAACAACATTCCCCAAAGACAGATCGGTAGGATTTTGGGCATTTCACCTTCTACAGTGCACAATATCATTAAAAGATTCAAGGAATCCGGTTAAATCTCGGTGTTTAAAGGGCAAGGCCGAAAACCACTTCTGAATGCGTGTGATGTCCGATCCTTCAGACGTCACTGTCTTAAAAAACGTCATGAGTCTGTAATGGAGATCCTGACATGGGCTCGGGAATACTTTGGTAAACCTTTGTCACTCAACACCATTCGCCGCTGCATCCACAGATGCAAGTTAAGTTATACTATGCAAAGCAGAAGCCATACATCAACACTGTCCAGAAGCACCGCAGACTTCTCCGGGCTCGGTCTCATCCGAGTTGGACAGTATCACAGTGGAATCATGTTTTGTGGTCTGACGAGTCGACATTTCAAATTTCGGACAAAACAGACGTCGTGTTCTCCGGGCCAAAGAGCAAAAGGACGATCCAAGCTGTTCTCAGCATCAGGTCCAAAAGCCAGCGTCTGTCATGGTACAGGGGTGTGTCAGTGCCCATGGCATGGGTAACTTGCACATCTGTGAGGGCAGCATTAATGCAGAAAGATATGTACGCATCTTGGAGCAACATGTGCTGCCATCCAGAGCAAGACAACGCTAAACCACATTCTGCCCGGGTTACAAGCACGTGGTTGCGTAAGTAGAGTGCAGGTGCTAGCATGACCTGCTGCAGTCCTGACCTGTCTCCGATTGAGAACATGTGCCGCATTATGAAGCTCAAAATAAGGCAACGAAGGCCTCGTACAGTTGCACAGCTGAAGAAATGCATAATGGATGAATGGGGGAAAATTCCGCTTGCTAAACTTCACCAACTGGTGTCTTCACTCGGCGCCCAAACACTTAAGTGTTATTAAAAGAAAGGCTGATGGTACACAGTGCTAAACAGTCGACTGTCCCAACTTTTTTTTTGGAGTGTGTTGCAGTCATCAGCTTTGAAATGAGTGTTTATTTTCAAAAATAAATGAAATCCACAAAGTGAAACATCAAATCATGTGTTAACGATATGTTTTCAATGTAGTACAGGGTGAATTGAGTTTTCAAATGATTGTTTTTGTTTGTTTCAAACAAACTTGTGTGAAGAAGTGTTCACATGTTTCCCGAAATGCCCTGCATTCACACATTGATAGAAATACAGCGTTATCCATGCAGCAAGTGAGTTTCTGAGAGACCCTGTTACAGTATAAGCAGCAATCCTGTATCGCAGTTTGCTCAGGAGCCTGGCAGTCAAGCGTTTCTGCCGCCTTTTGACACTGCGGTTGGAGAAGATGCAGTTGGCTGGCTTCATGTGTGTTGGAGGAAGCGTATGTTAACCTTCACTCTCC
Organism: Ictalurus furcatus; assembly: GCF_023375685.1. Classification (NCBI taxonomy): domain Eukaryota; kingdom Metazoa; phylum Chordata; class Actinopteri; order Siluriformes; family Ictaluridae; genus Ictalurus; species Ictalurus furcatus. Next base: position 6,374,478 of record NC_071256.1, read on the forward strand.
CTGGTTTGTAGCTGATAGGAGACAGCTGGATGGGTAGGAATTGGCAAAGATTATATATTCTGAGGACAATGCAAAAAAAACAACCACCACCTATCCAACAGTAAGCTAGGGTTTGATCCTCATTAACCTATAAGCAGTTTTCCGTACCTTGCTGTGATCTCATTTATTCAGCGATTTCAGCTGAGCTGCCAGAGTCCTTTCTAAGAAATGGTACGTCATGTAAATAATGCAACGTGATAAAACCAATTTATTATTGTGCACGTTTATTGCACCGGATTATTTATTTTCGTCGTTAAAAGTGTAGTGTAAACAGGCATTAATATTGTAGACTGTGTACATCTGGTAAATGAAATCTAGTTTGGTGCAAAAAATAAATAAATAATCCTGCAAGTAGCCTTTTCCCTGAACAATTTTTGCTTTTACTGTGGAAAAGATGACTATTTAACTGTTTTTAATTAACTAATAATTTTTTTTTAAATTATTGGTATGACATTTGGAACATTTTGAGAAAAAAGTCTCCATGTTCCTATTTTATTTATTAAGTTGCTTTTTCAAACATGACATCGTTCCTAGTAAGGGAACATAGTGAGCAGCGATGCTCCCTGGTTTTTGCAGTGCATTGTGGGATTTGTTTTGGGAGCGAAGTATTCCGCGATTGAAACCGCCCTTAAAATGGCCGACTCCCTGATCAGTGAACTAGGGAGCTGGTCAAGATGCACCGGTAGTTAAAAAGACTATCCCTAGAGGGAATTTCAACTCGAGGGGAGCTTTTCTTTTCGGATGTCGGATGTTGGGAATTAGAAGTTGTGAGAATTACTCTCGCCAAGCGCAGCATTAGCAGTCACGCAACCCTGAAATGTACTGGAATAAAAATGAATACTTCAGCTGTTGTTGGACTCAGCCCTGATGTATGTGCCTCACTCATATCGTTCCCAGTGAAGCCCCGCACGCGATGGCCATTTCCCCACTACCCAACAGAACCAATTATTTAATTATGAGTCCAGCGCCATCTCAAGGAGTGGTAGTTCAAGGAAGGCTGTTTCAACACACTCATCTCCCCTCTCCTGTTAGAAAGCCAGTCCAAAGGTACAGCACAGCAGATTGCATCCTATCTTTCTCTTCACTCTTATATGGTACTCTTGTGTGAACCAAGCGATCGTTGGTGATTTCATTTCACATATCAGTGACACATTCAGTTACGTACTGCTTTTAATTTGTTTAATGTTTACGTACACATGTACTTTCTCCATTTTAAAGCAACCTTGACTTGAAAGAAAGGTAAGGCTCATGTGAAGCTTGTTTAGCCTGCCTCTGTGTGGTCTTCAGCAGCAGAATTGGCTGTTTAGGATGTCTTCACTAGCACACAGTCTTTAATGGATCCCTTTCATCCGTGTCTCGCATCACATGCATCTAACGATTTGTGTGTGGAAATGCACAGTAATAGTTTGCATGCTGTACGCAGCATTTCATGCGACATTTTTGCGAGCCCACGTCATGCATGTTAATTCGCGTATGTCCCGAATTCCAATCGCATGCTCTCATATCATCATATTGCATCACATTAAAGCTGTCTGTTTTTTGGCATGCTGTTTTTATTTTCATGTTATATGTATATATACATATATAATATGTGTGTGTGTGTGTGTGTGTGTATATATATGTGATTAAATGCTTATCCCTGTCATTGCAGATCTGACTTCACCACCCAAAGAGCAGAGCTAGACAAAATCATTCTCACCTGCCCAGAGATTTCAGGTTATCTATATCTGTCTGTCTGTCTGTCTGTCTGTCTGTCTCTGCTTTAAAAAATGATAAATTAGAGATAGGAAATGGGGAGGAGGTATTGCATTGCATTCACAGCATTTCTTGTTTGCTGTGCATTCTTACAAAAGTGCACATAAATGAAGAATTAAAAAAAAGAAAGAAAAATGGATAAACCCGCACCAACTGAATTTTTCACTTCTGCTTGCTTTCAATAATAAAGTCACTTTCAGTAATATTGATAAATATATTTTTGATGGTATTTGTAATAAACCGGTTTCAACCAGTTTAGTCATTTTTTTTATTTCACTGCACTTCGTTAGACTCGTTTTGAAGTTGAGTTGTAAACAACCTTTTAAAAATATATATATTATAATTGACAGATTTTTTTTTACAGTGTCTAATTAAACAAGGTGAGAATTTACAGCTAAGTATTTAAAAAAAAAAAAATCTCATTAATTTCTTGTCGAAAACATGAGATACTGGAATGGTAAAGTAACTCGGTGGACTAGTGTTCGTTCGCCTTTGGGTGTGCGACTTAGACATTACACACGCAAAGCCATTCATCGGTTGCCAAGTCAGATCAGATTTGCATATGAACCAGGACGCCGAATTAGAATTATTCCGTTGAAACACGTTAACCGGTTTATATAAAGTGCTTTATTCTCTTGCACCGACGGTTCAGTCTGTCGGAGATAAATCCTGCGGTGAATCCTGCCTCGTCTCTGTAGCTGTTTGATTTGCCCTTTCAGATGGAGGAGTGTCTTCGTTTTAGCTCTGTTTTCCAGGGAGTAATGTTTCCTGGCACTGGGAGCTCAGTGCTCAATCAGTGCTCAAGGACGACTGGATGTTTGAAGCAGACGCTGCTGCTTTTATTTCCTCCAGAGTGGACAGTCTCAGTAATTCTTTTAATTCAAAATATAGACTTTTGTTTTTATGAAGGATTAACGGTAACCTGAAGCGTTATTATTGTTCTAGGAAAATAGGCTTTGGGTTTTCACAATACAGCACTTCCCCCAATTTATTTTCGGGCCTTGCTTTGCCTTCAGGTGCTCACTGACTTTTGTTCATGTCCTCTCTGTTTGATGAGAATGGCATGTGCATGGCAGGCAAAAAGATGTGCTGGTGCATGACTGAGGGAATAGAGAAAGGAACAGAGTGTTTCATGGTTGTGTGCTGTTTAAGACAGCTCAGCCTGTGTGTGTGCGTGTGTGTGTCTGCCAAATGAGGCAGAGCTCTGTGGCGGTGTGTGTCGACGTACGCCAGAGTGGATTGCTGGCCTCTGATTAATCTGCGTCTCCTGCGAGGGGAAGGAATGAGAGGAGTGCAGCTAGAAAAAGAAAAAAAAGAGATTGACGGTATCTGGGTCCTCGGCAGGTTTAAAAAGATACGGCCTCTTCCCTTGGCAGTGTCTGAATAGAATACACAAATGGTCTAGACACGGGCAGTTGGATAACCTTTTGAAGCAGTGAGTCACGACAGATAGTTCCAGACCGTTCGCCTCCTACCGTGTCTCAATTAAGGCTTCGTTAAATTACATGTCCTGCACGAAATGTTGACTTAAGTTGAATGTTTAGCCCTATTCCACCGCTATTCGAATAGTATTTATTCTTTATAGACTGGTATAGAGAGTAATTAGAGTGTTGCATGAAGGGTTAATCTTGAGCTAGGGAAATGTCTTTCTTTCCTACAGTGCTCTTGAAGACAGTGGAGCCTGCTTAATATTCTGATACCATGACAGCTCTGTCAGTACGAACAAGCCAGCAATATGCCCCTTACAGAGGGAAAAAAAACCCCCAGAAACATAGCATAGTATATTTCCTTTTGTTGAACCAAGTAAAGCGCAGGATGAGGATAAATCATGTGTTCTAGATCTATTAACGTTTGAGCTGCCAGTTTATTAGGCAGTTGTATATATGGGAGGAAAAAAAAAGTCATATATTCTGATTCACCATCTTATTAGATAGTAGGTAGGTATACCTAATAATAAACTATGCATGTCATTTCTATTTCTGGTAACTTTACACTCTTATACTCCTAGCATTCTGTCTTGATCTTGTGTTCTCCGCCCTCCAGACTCGGAGTCTCTGAATGTAAAGAGATGCACCCAGCCGAGGAGGCGGCCGATGTTCGAAAGCATCAGCACGGCAGAGGTGAGGATCGTTTTTTTTTAAAAAGCTCATAACGTGCACGCAGAGTAGCATGAAAGCGAGCCGACACCTACACGGATTTCGCCGAGGATTAGTGCCGAAGAGCTAAAACGCGTCAGTAATCCGGGCATCAAAATGCGTTAGTTAAAGGATGTAGTGTTTTGATTCAAATTGGATTTTATTCAGGATATAACTTTGTAGTGACACAGTTCAGACAAATCCCAAGTGACTTCCTGTTCAGAATAATATACTTACTACACACCGGATAATATAATGACGGTGTGCACAATATGCCCGAAAGAACCCCATGTGCCGATCATATGAAAAACCTAGACGTGTTTTTCAATAGACTTCACTTGGATTTGTTAAGGTTCACTTATTAAAAGTACACAATTTAAACGTTTGATTTTTTTTTTTTTTTTTTGCCGTTGTAAATGAAATCCGATTGAAGGAAAAGTCATTTAGAAATTTTAGCTGCGGTCCTCAGCATTGACGTACTGTCTTAAGTGCCCGTCAATATTCCTTCCCTCTGCGTCTCTCTGACAGTCGTTGCAGCCGGACGAGTACTTCACTGTGTGCGGAAAGTGTGGCCGGCGAAGTGAAGACCACACAAAGTGTGAAAGCTGCGGGAACCCACTGCCTGCTGAAGTGCCCCTTCTGCCTGCTGTCCCCTCCTCACCTGCCCCTCGAGTGCCTGTACGCTCCCTTCCCTCTCCCGGCTCTCCCAGCGTCACTCAGCTCAGCAAGAGCTTCTACGGTGTGACGTCTGGGGGGCGCGCTACCCAAGCCGAAACGGCTATGAACCCACCAGCACGCATTACCCGCGGGGGTCTGCTGCTGCCACACAATGGCGCTAAGCTAACCGTGGGGAAGAGGCAGCCTTTGGCCAAGCAGCACGAACTCAATGACCCCAGTGAGTGCAGTTTAATAGACAGCGGTTTTATTGATAGTGTCCATTTATACCAGAGTTAAATGGATGCATTTAATCAGTGCTGTTAATTGGTTAATCAATACATCGCTATATTCGACAATATTGAGACCAACACCAGAACATGCCACGATGCACCCGTCTGCTCACGTGCTGTGTTTATTTTATTTACAGTCGTACTGTCTAGCGACGAAGACGACGAGGCTGACAGTTCTAGCACGGGCAGCGTAAACCGGTTGGACAGCGTCTCTCCGAGGCCTGCCGACTCCGCCCACTCCTCCCCAGCGCCTTCCGGCGGCAGAGTGGAAGCGGCCGTTAAAGAGGTCGCAGAACACGAAGAGCACGCTTGCGAATTCTTCAACGACGTGGACCACAGGAGCGTGGCACCTCGAAGGAACCGCTTAAAAGATCCAGTAAGAGCGTGTTCACTGAGTTTTGTTCTTTCCCGATCACGAGATTGAGTTCGTTATCTAATTAATTGTGTGGCATGTCAGAGCAAATACACAACCTCGTGACCTTACAGAAAAAGGGAGGAAAAATCGTTTAATCAGGGAGGTTGTTTTCCTCTTTCCGTTTTCCGCGTTCTGCACGAGTAGAAAGTATTCACGCTTGCGTTGAATGTCCCAGCAGTTTCGAAGCGTGTGCGAGGACCCGTCGCCATCTAAGAAGCGGAAATTGGGACAGGTGCCGAAGTTGGAGAGCATTATTCTGGAGTGCAGGAGCGTACGGATAGGAACTCTGCGCCGGATGGTCACCAAACCTGTCATTGTAAGATCAGTTCTTTATTCCTTTGTCAAATACTATATGTACGAGTTTAAAATGTATGATGCAATCCTTGCGAATCCACGAGCCTCATCAAAGATTACACAAATTAACCCTTATCATTTATAATTACCATATCCTTTATTTCTGGCCTGTGTACCGTATACTCTATGTTCCTCTACTCAGGCCATGTTCGTTTGTTGTGTGGTGAGCTATGTGCACCGTATGAGCAATTACAACACTTTATTTAACTTTACACTAGAAGTTTGCTTATATCGTATGTAAAGTATACAGAAGCTGATAATCACCGTAGCGTAAAGAGACCGAGAGTATTTTTCATGCTCGAGGAAAACTTCTGTTTTTCAGTACCAGTTCCTTTATTTGTGTGTGAAAGGAAAGAGGTGTGAGAGTCCAGTATGTATGAATATCTGAAATGTGAAAAAAAAAGCAGCACATTTCTTTTTTTCTTTTGTCTCACTCTTTTTTTTTTTTTTCTTTTCTTTTTTTTTATTTCTTCTAGTTCACAGTAGAGTATATACAGCTTGAGACGGAAGGTAAGTGATGGCATATGTAGATATTTGGAAAGATTTATGATGGGTTGCCTTGGGGTTGAAAGGCTATTTATGATTTAATTGCAGCATATTAAATATTAGATGTGACACTGTTTATAAAAATTTTTTAAAATGACAGTATGCTAGATTATAAATATTTTAAATGAGGGTGATGCACAATCCCATTTCACACCACTTCTGTGCAGGATTTTTCTTCATGGATTAATGGGTCGCTGGCCAGGATTTTAAGTCACAGTCTTTGCATTCCCACTATCTTACCTTTTAGTTCTTTTTAACCTCAAGAAAACTGTAATCAGGTGTGTGTATTCTAACAGTATCTAAGTCCAATTTTATACACGGAGCAGGTGTGGGTTTTGATTCCAGCCAAATAGGAGACCGAACTGTGGAATCAGGTGTGCTCCTCCACCCTCTGTGGATGACGTTGCGTTGCATATTCCCCCCCCCCCTGCTCTGAGGCGTCATCACGTTAACCATTTTGAGAAATGACTGTGTGCAGGTCAGGAGGTCGACGTGCTGGAGAAGGTGCGCCTGAGGTCGTCGGAGCTGACGAGCTGCGAATGGTGCAGCGTTCGGAAGCTGCCCGTCCTATTTTTCCAGACCAGTGACAGTGAGTGCCAGCGCCTGCGCACCCAGCTCCAGATGTCCCAGGAGAGCGGCGGCCTGTGGTACGACTGCAGCGGCGAAAGTGAGCGTCTAAATTCGGCTACATGTAGAGCTTCCTGGATTCACTGGATAGTTTTAGAAGCTGGAAGCAGTTTGCGAACATCTTTCTTTTATTTTTATTCAAAATTGTTCCTCTTTATTTTAATAGTTGTTAAATTCAAAAGAAAGTCATTATCAAAGGAGTAACCTAGATCTTAAGTTTTGACATTTTACATTAATGTTACTTAAAATAAAAAATGTAATTTTTTTATTTATTTATTTGTTTTTTACATTTTTTCTCCAGACTTGGATGAGAAATACATAGTGTTGATTTTCGAGAACGGCCTCTCGATGCAAGAGCAGATGATTTTAGAAGACATCCTGGTTGAGATTGGCCGAAACAACAAGCTCACGCGCTTTCCTGCTAGACTGACCTTTGACGAAGCCAACGTTCGACTGGTTCAATATAACAAAGCAACAAAAGAGAAGGAAAAGGTGTGTGACCTTTACAAATATTCTGAATATAATTATTTTTTGTTTGTTTAGTATTTAGTATAGGTGTTTTTATTAGAAACACCTGTACACCTGCTCATATATTGCAGTGATCTAATCAGTCAATCATGTGGCAGCTGTGTAATACATAAACTCATGCAGATACAGGTCAAGAGCTTCGGGTAATGTTCACATCAAACGTTAGGATGGGGGAAAAATGTGATCTTAATGACCTTGCATGATTGTTCGGGCCAGTAGGCTGGTTTGAGGGTTTCAGAAAGGGATTTTCATGCAGAACAGGAGAAGAGCTAAGATAACACACATGCCACTCTTTTACACTCATGGTGAGCAGGAAAGCATACCAGAATATATATATAAAAAAAAAAGCACAACACGTCGCACCTTAAGGTGACCCACATCAGATTCCTCTCCTGTCAGCCAGAAACAGGAATCTGAGGCTACAGTGCACACAAACTGACCGAAACTGAACAGCTGAAGATTGGAGAAAGTCTCATCTGGTCGCTTGGAGAATCCGTGAGCCTGTGCCCATTGTAGACTCGGATATTCTGTGTAAACTCTACCTACAATTGAAAATCTGTAAGAAGATCAGCAGTTTCTGAAATAATCAAACCAACCCATCCGGTAAAGAGAAATAAACCATAGTAAATGAAACAAAGTCTTTTTTTTTTTTTTTTAAATGAAACTCAATTTTAATAGTAGTCTCTAGTTCAGTTTTATAAGGAAATGAGCTGTAAGTTTTATTGAGCATCTTGTAGAACCAGCCACGGTTCTTCTGGAGACTTTGACTTTCGCAGTCGCTTCTTATTTTTGCAGCAAATTTGATTTTTTATTTATTTATATATTTTTTTTGTCGTCTGAAAGGTCTCTTACCACGTAATATGCTGCTTTCTTTACTGACATGCAAACATTTTTCAGTAACACTTAATTTTGTGCTGGAAAACTAATGTTTGGGAATCTTAAATGTTTTTGTACTGACCCGATAATGTAGAAGTCATAAAATAAAAATCTATAACAAAGGTTGTACTAAAAGAAATCGGGTGCCTATGACTGTGTGTGACATCTATAAAATACACACACACACCAACACACCTATACACCTGCACATTCATTCAATTATCCAATCAGCCAATCACAGAGCTCCTTCTATCTGATTCAGAGACAATGATTTGATTTCACTGTGACTACAGTAGCCTGTGCGTGTGTTATGTTTAGACATGATGGAGTAGGGTGAATTAATCATGCAGACTTGCTGAATGGGATTTAGGGCACATTATAATGAATCTAAAATTTCATGTCACTTTGTAGCTTGTACATGTACATAATATTAGAATTCTTCAAATTCTACCAATTAAATTTATGAATGCACTCATCCAGTTGTTTTACATAGTTGACTGGGGAGGGGGGGGGGGTGTTATTTAGTAAGATTTCTTCTTCAACTTGGGTTTCTTTTTTAAACATCTGTATATTGTCCCCAGGCAAAAGCTCAGAAAGCCAAATTGGTTTCACCCTCTACAACATCTGCCACGACTGCGACTACAGTAAATGTCTCCGTCACCACGGCAACGGCGACGGCAAGCACAGTAACCGCAACCCCGGCTGCGTCGACAGAGATGATAGTCCAGACCCGATTCTCCACTCACCTCCACGGGATCTACGATGAAGATGATGATGAGGATATGGCAGAGCTGCAGCCTACTTTCACAGGCCCCATCGTCAAGTAAGATCAAATGTTACACGTTGCAAATTTCAGTAAATTCAAGAGAAGAATTTGAGCTTGGTATTTGAGTAATCAGTTGGTTCAGCTGGTTCAAAAAACCAAAACTGTTGTGTAATGTATTCTGTAGAACTCTTGAATGGGATGATGTATACCTATTTCCCCCCTTCTTTACTAGGTTGATAGTGTATCCCCCTCCTCCAGCTAAAGGTGGAATCTCTGTGACCAACGAAGACCTTCACTGTCTAAACGACGGGGAGTTTCTGAACGATGTCATCATAGACTTTTATTTAAAGTAAGTGTTTTTTTTTAGTCTAATAAACGCCTACCTGTAGATTTCATCAGCAGTAGTCTTATCTAAAAGCAGATATCATGGAATGCTAGTAAACCACCTTTATTTTTAGTGCAAGGTTGTAAGAAGGCAAAATCCAGGAAGTTTTATTTGATGGATAAGACCATGACAAGAACAGGTTGATTTTATGATTTTATGATTGAACCTTTCCCAGAAGGGTTTATGCACTGGGCTTTAATTCAGGACTTCTCAGTTTTTTTGGACAGCGAGCCTATTTTAAGGGTCCAATATTCTCGCGACCTGACCAGTGTAGCTTTGATTCACATGTGAGAGTAACATGGGGACTTGGCAGTGCTGTAGTCTGTAAAAAGGGCTTTACAGGGACGTCTAGTTTAAACTAACTAAATCCAAGATAATGAGATTTATGTATGTGTTAAAGAATTAAGTTCAGCTTATATTAATTGGACTCAATGTTGGTTTAAAAAAAACAAAAAAACATCCACAAACTTAATTCTGTCTGATGATATATGATGTGAAATAATCGTTCTTGCTGCATTTTATTAAATCTGATGGGTCTGGGTTCACGCATGAAAATCTTTAATTAACAAGAACTCCATTAAGACTAAATCCTGCTTGGTCTTAAATTCATTAATGAATATAATCCTATAGATATATGGATTATACGCACTCTATCTTTCAGTGGAATAAAGGCACACTTAATTTTGTAGGGCTGGGTGACATATCGATATAATATAGATATCGTGATAAACGATTAGGTGATACACTTTTAAGAGATATCGTTGGTATGGTGATGTGGTTTTCTTTTACGTTTTTAATCATTACAAATGAAATGGTACTGAATGGATTCTGTTGATTTGACGTAATTGTTTTACTTAATCTTCTTGGTGTTTGTATACTTTAAAGAAAAAAAATCATCAAACTCTTTATATTTTACTACTCTTTTGCAGACAGGTTGTTAGCTGAATCATATCACGATATGCATCGTTTATTGTAGAGATGTTCTCAAGTACCGGTATATGAGATTTTTGTCATAACGCCCAGCTCTATAATTGTGTGGCTTTTTGCAGGTATCTCTTCATGGAGAAGTTGAAAAAGGAGGATGCAGGCAGAAGTCACGTTTTCAGTTCGTTCTTCTACAAGAGACTCAACCAGAGAGAAAGGAGAAGTGCACCGGACACAACTAACCTTCCGTAGGTTCTTCTCAGTTATACGTGGCCTGTGTGAATCAGAGCTACTAGTCCTGTACCCCTAGTAGCTCTGACCCACACTGGCCTTATTCAACCGTGATCAATTCACTTCAAATGTAGTTCATTCACACAGGACCAGCCTGTCGTGTGTTTGCGTTGCCTTCATCAGGCATGATTCTGTTTTTATGTATTCAGCGTATTTCTAAATGGACCAAGGCCTAAGTCAAGTATCACTGATCTGATCTAGATTGTCTTTTGTAACTCTTCCTAGAATACAGAAGAGGAAGCACAATCGGGTAAAAACATGGACGCGACATGTGGACCTTTTTCAGAAGGACTTCATCTTTGTTCCCATCAATGAGTCGTAAGCCATCATTTGCTAAATCAAGTCAAACAGGAGTTGGATCTTTTGAGTATGATCTCTTTGTTATGGAGTAACATGCTGTTACAGGAAAATAATCCACGGCAGGGTGGTGTGCCGTGGCCCGACAGGATGCAGAGTTGCCGTTATCACCCCAAAGTTGATTTTCCCATGACTGCACATACCGACGCATTTTTATTCCTTCTATACCACAGCAACTTACCAACGATTACGTTTTCGTAGTATTTACAAATGACGCATCATACTTTGTATTCATTTATAGTGCATTTAATGTTGGGGAACATCCACAAAACTCATTAGATCCTGTTTTCATTTACAATGGGGCTTGAAAGTTTGTGAACCCTTTAAAGTTTTCTATAGATCTGCACAAAATTGACAACAGATTTTCACATCATTAGATTTAAAAGTAGATGAAGCGAACCCGATTAAACAATTGAGACAAAAATATTATACTTGGTCATGTATTTATTGAGGAAAATGATCCAATATTACATATCTGTGAGTGGCAAAAGTATGTGAACCTCTAGGATTAGCAGTTAGTTTGATGGTGAAATTAGAGTCAGGTGATTTCAATCAATGGGATGACACTCAGGTGTGTGAGCGCTCCGTTTTATTTAAAGAACAGGGATCTATCAGAGTCTGATCTTCACAACGCATGTTTGTGGAAGTGTATCATGGCGGGAGATTTCTGAGGACCTCACAAAAAGAGTTGTTGATGCTCATCAGGCTGGAAAAGGTTACAGAACCATCTCTAGAGAGTTTGGACTACACCAATCCACAGTCAGACAGATTGTGTACAAATGGGGGAAATTCGAGACCATTGTTACCCCCTCCAGGAGACCAAAGGCCTCTGTCACATTGGCTCATGTTTATGTTCCTGAGTCCACCATCAGAACACTGAACAACAATGTTGTGCAAATCAGGGTTACAAGGAGAAAGCCACTGCTCTCCAAAAAGAAAATTGCTGCCCATCTGTGGTTTGCTAAAGATCAAGTGGACAAGCCAGAATGCTGTTGGAAAAATGTTTTGTGGATAGATGAGACCAAAATAGAATTTTTGGTTTAAATGAGGAACGTTATGTTTGGAGAAAGGAAAACACTGCATTCCAGCATAAGAACCTTATTCCATCTGTGAAACATGGTGGTGGTAGTATCATGGTTTGCTGCATCTGGATCAGGACGACTCGCCATCATTGATTGAACAATGAATTCTGAATTATACCAGCGAATTCTACAGGAAAATGTCAGGACATCTCCATGAACTGAATCACCCTAAACACACAAGTCATTCTACCAAAGAACAGTTAATGTTTTGGAATGGCCAAGTCAAAGTTCTGACCTTAATCCAATAGAGATGTTGTGGAAGAACCTGAAGCGAGCAGTTCATGTGAGGAGACCCACCAACATCCCAGAGTTGAAGCTGTTCTGTACTGAGGAACGGGCTAAAATTCCTCCAAGCCGATGTGCAGGACTGATCAACAGTTACCACAAACGTTTATCTGCAGTTATTGTTGCACAGGGGGGTCACACCACATACTGAAAGCAAAGCTTCACATACTTTTGCCACTCACAGATATGTAATATTGGATCATTTTCCTCAGTAAATAAACGACCAAGTATAATATTTTTGTCTCATTTGTTTAATTGGGTTCTCTTTATCTACTTGTAGGAACTAATATTAAATCTGATGATGCTTTAGGTCATTTATGCAGAAATATAGAAAATCCTAAAGCCTTCACAAGCTTTCAAGCACCTCTGTATGTTATAAGTCCTTTTGATGTTTGAGACAGAAAACACGCGTTATGTTACTGAGTAAATTCCACCGTCTCCTGTCTTGACGACTTTCTTGTGGGGTAAGTCTTACTGACTGTTACGAGGCGCTGATAATGGAGACTCGATCCATTAATATTAAATTACTTCTCAAAAGTGTCTTCATATCAACTACAAAAATCCATTTATTGTTATATTTAGATTATGTGGGGCGTCCACCATACAAGTCCTTGTGAAGTAGCTGTTACTATAGAAACAAGAGCATTAAAATAAACCTTACAGTCTGCACTCCTGTCGGAGCTGGTGTTATAGAAAATTAATCAACACCATAGTCAGAATCGAGAGTACAATAGCACTGTGGTATAAATGATCCCATTCCTATACAAGTATTAATTGTGTTTTTCATATTTACAATTTCAGCTTTCACACACGTTATTAGTTATTTCAGGGTAAATAGACTACACCAAGGATTGGGACAAAACATGCAGTGGTGAAAATGCTGACTATTTTCCTTCTCCATTTCTCTGTTCATTTCTCCAGAGCACACTGGTATCTTGCAGTGATCTGCTTCCCAGGTTTAGAGGGACCCTGCATGGAGCCCAATCCTCATTATCAGCCCCAGACACAGTCCCAGGCCCAGGCTTCGTCCCCATCTGAGATCGGGAGCTCCGTCCTAAGCGAAGGAGGCATCGAGGAGCCCTCGCCTCACACAGAGCCCCTTTCCTTTAACCCAGAGGAGGTTAATACGGAAGCTGAGGGACAGGACGTAAGCCACTCGAGTATGCCGTCCTGTCCACACCGACCCCCAGATCACACCTGCACTCACAACCAAAGGGTCAACGGACAGGTTCAATCACATTACACAGGTGAGTGTTCCAGAAGAATCTGATGCACATGAGTGGGGGTGAGGGGTTTGTACGGGGAATGTACGAGAATAATTGGGAGTATTGCTCGCAAAAAAACCCCTAAACTTAATATTAATAATGGTTTCTTCTTGGTTTTCAAGATGCTTTGCGAAGAATCAGTGTGTGTTATAGCAGTGAAGATCCTGGCACCTTCTCTGACGACCAAAGCTCCTCTCATGTAAGTGTTTTGTTTGTTTTCATTTTCTCATTCAGGGCCAGTTAAGTTAATTAGCTCATGAGTCATGTGACTTTAAGAGGATTCTAATCTCAGCACTGAAGCAGCAAAGAGTAAAGAATAGAATACAATAAGGGACAGAGGGCAGAAGTTTTCATTTGTGTAAAATATTATTACATTACTTCTCAGTTTTCTCGTTAAGGTCGGTCCTGTGGCACGGCATACAGTGAAATAATGTGGATTAATGCACTGAAGTTCATTATTCTCTCTCTCTCTCTCTCTCTCTCTCTCTCCCTCTCTGAAGAACCGCCACTTGTCAGTTTACTGAAAAGAATAAAGTCCTAAATTCTTTTCTGTGCTGTTCGAAACTGTGACACAGCGCTTACAAGCGAGACTCCTTCCATAAATGTTAAATAAAATGTCTCCTAACAAAAACATCACCACATTTAAAAAAAAAAAAAACATTTAAAAATCTTAGATTATGTGGAGCGTCCCCTGTATAAGTGCCTCTATGTGTGAGCAGTTACTATAGCAACAATAACGTATTGTGCACATTTAATATTAGCCTATCGTTCATGTTCCAGCTGGAACTACTGTCCAAGCCTGGCTGTTATACAGAAACAATACCCACAACCATGCTGTGGTGTAAATATCAATTATTTAACACTGAAATGAATTGGGAAGGGGGAAATTTTAGCTAAAAAAATCTGTAATTGTTGTAAACACATCTCGTGCTACTTGTTCTATCTCAGAAAAGTGCTTTGCAACACGATTTGTCACGATATGGATATTATATGCTATTAGTTTACAGATCAGCCGGGTGCTTCTGGCTCCACGTCTCACTGTTCGTATTGCAATTCTCCTTTTAGGACGAGTGCAGTGAGGACGGAGCGCTGGCGGACGACACTGCAACGTCGGAGAGCATGGAGTGGGCATCCAAACCTACCATCTGCAAACAGTGAGTACGCATAACCAAACACAGGAACTGCATCATGTAAATGTCCTGAGGAAAGTCAACGTACTGATGTACAGTGATGTAAAAATAAGTAAAAGCCAACTTAAGTTCTCTGCTTTTAAAGCCTCACTAGCAAGGCTTTTAATTTAGAAATGAAACGTCTGGTTAAATGCAACGTGATACTTGAAACGCTTCTGTGTAAAGTCGAGCTATATCAAAGTGCTGCAGCCGCACAAAGCATTTTTATTGCCACTAGGGAGCGGCATTACTGCAGCTATTGTTCTCCAAAAGTCAGAGACCACAGTGAAAATGTCATTTCAGTTAAAACTGGAAATAAACAAAGTTTTTAGAATTTCAAGATCTTTAAAACAAAGAAATGAAATGTTTAATATCTCGAATATTCTAGATTCTGCACTATTTCAAGGTGACAGAAGGTCAGGCTTTCCTTGAGTCGTATTCCTTTCTCGAAGCGTGTGTCTAGACGATACTCAGATGTGCAGATGGGTCTGATCTGAAATGGATGGTTTAGACATGGAAAGTCCATCGAGGGCATGTTGCTAAATAAAGCGAAAGGGGATGTACACGAAGACATTCATGCAAACAGTTCAAGGATTACTACTTTACATTCGACTTGTTGCTGAAACTTTTATTTGTAATGGAAAAACATTTGATTACATTAGGAATGAAAGCAGATTTCACCTTAGTGTGTCTCCTTAGCGAATCCTGACGAACATCCCAAAACTGTTAATCGCTGTGATTTGCTCCTCTCGCAGACCTTGTATCCTCATCATGGACTCGTTGCGAGGCCCTGCCAGATCTACAGTGGTGAAGACATTGCGAGAGTATGTTACCGCACTTACACTGTGTTTCTGCCTCGATTTTATGTTCAACTGGCGTTGTTGTGTTTTTTTTCCTCTGCAATTATTACACAGAAATAGAACAGTTTCTGATTAGAAGGATATTTTAATGCATCCCTTGTTCAGTCCTCACTCGTGTGTACTTTTGTTTGTGTGTGTGTGTGTGTGTGTGTGTGTGTGTGTGTGTGTTTGCTTGCCCAGGTATCTGGAGGTAGAGTGGGAAGTGAGGAAGGGCACTCAGAGGAGTTTTGGGAAGGACTTGATGAAGGGCTCGAGCCCGCGGGTGCCACAACAGGACAACTTCAGCGACTGTGGCGTCTACGTGCTGCAATACGTCGAGAGCTTCTTCGAGGTACAGCTCGGAAAAAATATATATATATATATATATATATATATATATATATATATATATATATATATATTTGCTGAGGAAATTCACTAAAGCATGCCATGTGGGACGACAATCGTGTGACAGACCAGCATTATATTCTGTAGGTAGTTCTGTAAATGTGCGTGTATTTTTAATATTTGGCGAGTTATTATTGGTTAGTGTTGATACAAATCAATACACTAAGTTGAATCTTGACTGGTATGGACAGACCCATGGTAACACGCAGACGAGGGGGAGGGACTTCAGTTTGTTTGAGTTCTTCTGTTTGGACACATTGCATGCTGGGGGGATTGTGATTGGACCGGACAGCACATGGCAGTGATTTTCAAATGAATTGAAAGAAGCTGACCGATTTGAATAAGGAAGATAGAATGTTTAAATTCTGTATGTCTATTACCCTATGGATTATGTTATAACAGAAACAACATCGTAATTAGAAAGAGCACATTTCTATAACTTGCAGCAAAATGAATCAACGTCTGGCCAATCAGATTGGAGCAGTCAATAGGACTGTGGTATAAAAAGTGTTTTAGGACCCTCATACATTTGGTGAAACCAGGTAAAAAGAAAAAAAGAACAAGATTGTTGTTCATCTGTTTCCAAGCTGATTGTTTCCAAGTGTTTCTCAAGTTGTCTGATTGTTATTTGTAAATATTGCTCTCAGGCATTACAAAGCTCCGTTTACTGTATATAAACACTAGGAAATAAACCTTTAAAACAGGAAAAATCTGCAAGCTAGGGTTTTGGAGTTCTGATATTGCATGTTTTGTGTAAATACAAATCTCTCTCTTTTTTTTTTCCCCTCCCCAATTATCCCTTTTTTTCTACATTACCAAAGAACCCTGTGCCAAGCTTCCATCTCCCTATGAATTTATTGGACTGGTTCCCCCAGCAGCGGATGAAGACTAAACGGGAGGAGATCAAGGAGCTCATTCTAAAGCTCCAGTCCCTACAAAAGTTGGACCGGGAGAACTCTGGGCAGGACCTGGGTGTCGGAGATGTCTGCGACGACCTGGACATTGGAGACGCCTTAGAGTCGGCCGACCTCATCCCACCAATCAGTTCATGAACTCCAGCCCCTTGCTGCTATAGCTCTTCTTATGAAAGGGTCTTGTTGGCGTCGCCCCCCCTACTCATGGCGCCGACGGCTAGTCGGGGCCCTCAACATGATCGTACGCTGCTGGACGATTCTGCCGTGACAACAACTGTTTCCGTTTTTTGGGGGTTTTTTTTCTCCTTCGTTAACAAAAGAGCAAAGAGACTTCATTTGTATTAAAGAAAACATGTATATATGCTGAACAGTTTTTTTTTTTTTGGTTTGTTTGTTTGTTTGTTTGTTTGTTTGTTTTTGCTGACTTGTGAATTTGACCTCTCATGATCTCGTCTCTCACTCTTGCACCAAGTTAAAGGTATTCGTTCATCTGTCGTCTTCATGAAGGACACAAACAGCCCTGACCTCCCCACGAGCCCGAACAGTAACTGTTTAATGTCCCGTTCTGTCTGTGCTTCCACTCGAGCGTTTCACCACACAAAACAGTTTGTTGTTTGTAGGCTAAGTATCCAAAAACATCTGGATTTATTATTATTATTATTATTATTTTTTAAACCAACCTACAAAACATTTTTTGCTTCTATCATGGCATAACACCGTTGCTAGTCAGTGCCTGTCAGAGCTTTATACAATATTGCCACATGTAAAAGGACCTCATTTTCAATATTAAAACTATTTGAGATGCAAGAGTGCACATCTGCCTTAGTTCATACAGATATAAGCATTCGAAAAGGAGGGTCATGAGTGCTCTTTTCTATTCTTTACTGGTCTGCAATAAATATAATATAATTACATAATAAAGTGAGTAAAATGGATAGTAAGTGACGACGGGCACCTCTGTTCATTTTTCTGTAAATGCTTCACACTGGATCCTAAATACTCGTACATTAATTACTGTATTGCGTCATACGTGTGTCCATATGTGGTTTATTATTAAATTACTTGGTATTCAATTAACAATCTTCTGTAACTTGGTGTCACAATTATGACTGTATAGACAAGTATACATGGTATACATTTGGATCCAGTCACCAGATCGTTCTGGTGAAATAAATACACATTTATATTATTATACAGACGTGACAAATTAAAGATGAATTGTTTCTATCCTGATGGGAGTGGTATCTTCCAGGATGACCCAGCCCCCATCCACAGGGCACGAGGGCTCACTGAATGCATTCGTAAGGATGTAAAGTCATATGCGATGACCTTCACTGTCGGCAGATTTCAGCCGCAGTGAACTCCACAATGTTGGAGTTGAAAGCGAGGTGTCGGAGACGCATTCTCTACCAGTGTCATCAAAACACCAACTGAGGTAATATCATTTGGGAGAAAAGCGTCCAGGACAATTTGAGAGACTTGCGGCGTATGTGCCAAGGTGAATTGAAGCTGTTCTGGGGGCTCAGTTTGTTAACAATACTGTTAACAAAATAAGAGGGATCATAAAACTCCCACGTTGTTTTTTATTAAGTATTGTCCTGAATAAACTATTTCACATAACCGATGTTTACATATAGTCCACAAGACAAGATAATAGCTGAATTTATAAAAAATTACCTCGTTCAGAAGTTTACATACCCTTGATTATTAATACTGTGTGTGTTGTTACCTGGATGATCAGCGACTGTGTTTATGTTTTGTGAGAGTTGTTCACGAGTCCCTTGTTTGTCCTGAGCAGTTAAACTGCCCACTGTTCTTCAGAAAAACTCTCCACGTCCTGCACATTCTTTACTTTTCCAGCATCTTCTGCATGTTTGAGCCCTTTCCAACAGCGACTATATGATGTTCAGATCCATCTTTTCACAATGAGGACGACTGAGGGACTCGTACACGACTATTACAAAAGGTGCGAACGTTCACTGATGCTCAAGAAGGCAACACGATACATTAAGAACCAGGGGGGTGTAAACTATTGAACAGGATGATCAGTGTAAATTATTATTTTGTTTAAAGATCTTTTTATTTTGTTCATTTAGTACCTCCCTTCAAATGCTCAATAAGATAGTTACATGTTTCCCAGAAGACAAAATACTAACAAGTCCTAAATAAAAAACAAACAAACCATGGGATTTTTATGATCCGTCTTATTTTTTTAATCAGTATTAAGATTTAGCAGGTTCTGCAAGGGGTATGCAAACTTTTGGGCACAACTGTACATATATACATACATACATATTGGACATATTTGGACAAGCAAACATGTGATCCTCTTTGAAACAGTGCCTATTAATAAAAGGGAATAAAATTGACATTTTGTAGTAATTTTCACAATTTAACAAAAAAACAGATCAGACACATGGAAAAAGTAAGTACACCCCTACATTTATCTCGCCATCAAATCCATAAAATTTGAATCAGGTGTTCAAGATTGGGTGCCAGTGATCCAGTGCAGGTGGAACCTGACTTATTTATTTATTTATACCCCTCTTATATCTAGTGTCTGGTGTTCCCTTTGTTATTGAGGTGTGTGGTGTCATCCTGCCAAATTTCTAAAGAGTTCTGTAAGGCCTTCAGAAAAAAAGTTGTGGATGCCTACAAGGCATTTAAAAAGATCTCTAAATCATTTGAAACACATCATTCCATTGTAAGGAAAATAATTTTAAAAAATGGCAAAGTTTTCAAACGACTGTCAATTTTGTCCAGGACTGGACGTCCCAGCAAATTGAGCCCAAAAGGAAGTCTCCAAGAACCCCAAAATTCCATCACACGATCTGCTAGTAAGTTTTGCAACTGTTGGTGTCAAAGCATAAATGGCACAAATTTGACCTGCATGGGAGGCGTGCCAGGAAAAAGCCTTTGCATGACAACAGTTTGCCAATGAGCATACAGGCAAAGACCAGGCCTTTTGGAATAATGTCCTCTGAACAGACGAATCAAAGATAGAGTTGTTTGGCCACAGTAACAGCAGACCAAAGACAGCTTGTCAGGAGAAGCACCTCATACCAACTGTGAAGCACGGTGGTGGAAATGTTATGGCTTGGGGTTGCTTCGCTGCCTCAGGGACTGGACAGCTTGCATTCGTTGATTCAACTATGAATTCTACATCATATCAAAGAGTGCTTGAAGATAATGTGAGGCCGTCTGTCCGAAAGTGGAAGTTAAGCACACTAGCAAATCCACCAAGGAATAGCTCAATAAGAAGAAATGGAGGGTTATGGAATGGCCTAGTCAAAGCCTGTATTTGAATCCTAGTGAAGTGTTGTGGGGGCATTTGAAACAGGCAGTACATGTGCATCACAAAAAATTAGAATTTTTCCCCCATAAATTAATTTAAAAAGGACTTTCATATATTCTAGATTCATTACACATAAAGAGAAATATTTCAAACCTTTTTTTTGTTTTGTTTTAGTCTTGATGATTACAGCTCATGTAAATCAGAAATCCAGTATCTCAAAATATTAGAATAAAGAATTTATAATACAGAAATGTCGACCTGAGAAGAGCTCTAATCAGCGAATTAACTCAAAACACCTGCAAAGATTTCCTGAGCCTTTAATCTCTCAAACTGGTTCAGTACACACAAGCACAATCATGAAGATTGTGACAGGAAGATGGAAGTAAATTTTGCATTTGATTTGGAAATCAAGGTCCCGGAGTCTGGAGGAAGAGTGGAGAGGAACAGAATCCAAGCTGCTTGAAGTCCAGTGTGAAGTTTCCATATTGAATGATGATTTGGGGTGCCATGTCATCTGCTGGTGTTGGTCCATGGTTTGCTGACCATGGTATTACTGTGCTTGGTTGGTCAGCCTGACCCGAACCCCATAGAGAATCTATGAGAGACACCACACCCGACAATACAGACGAGCTGAAGGCCGCTATCAAAGCAACCTGGGCTTCCAGAACACCTCAGCAGTGCCACAGGCTGATCGCCTCCATGCCACGTCACACTGATGCAATAATTCCTGCAAAAGGATTAAAAACCCGACCGAGTACTGAGTACATAAATGAACATACTTTTCACAAGGTCGACATTTCTGTATTATAAATCCTTTATTCTAATATTTTGAGATACTGGATTTTTAATTTCCATGAGCTGTAAGCTGTAATCATCCAGCTTAAAAATAAATTTAAAAAAAGCTTGGAATATTTCACTTTGTGTGTAATGAATCCAGAATATATGAAAGTTCCACTTTCTGAATTAAATTATGGAAAAAAATTGAAAAGAAATTTTTCCACAATATTCAGGTTTTTTTTAGATGCCCCTGTACGTGCAAGAAAACCCTCAAACATGTTGCAACTGAAATAATATTGCATGGAAGAGTGGTCAAAAATTCCAGCAAGCCGACGTCAGAGACTGGTGAACAATCATGCAAAACACCTATAAGAAGTTATTTCTGCTAAAAGGTCTACTCACTTTTCCCACAGAAGACTTTCACATCTATTGATATTTCAGTTGAATAAATGACCGAAAAAGCTAAAAGATGATCAAATGTTTCCCAAACACATGCCGGTCCTGTCTGCTCAGTGTTTCTAGGATAAGCGCCGGATCCCCATTGACCCTGACCTTAATAAATGGGTTACTGACTATGAGTGAAAAAGACTTTTACTTGATCAGAGACAATTCTTATAGGTGGCGATTTATTTCCAGTACTTGTTACAACAGGTCTGGTGGATCAGGCCCTTTATTTGTCTTCTACGACCAACAATTATATAGAAAAAAAAATAGCTGATCTAAGCTGAACAAATCTAAGATTTCTTAATTAAGCATTACGGATACAGATTTTGATCCATATAGATCCAAATCCATACAGATTTGATCCATGAAGAACCCTCGAGAAGAACCAGACTCAAAAGTGAACTTCTGGATGATGCTGGATAGCGGGATTATAAATCATTACTCTTCTACAGCTCTTTACTATACAGTCAAACAGTGCTAATGTTTTGAAATGATGTTCAGTATGAGCAGATTGTAAAGTCCTGGTATGAGTACAGGACAGTCTTTATGATTGCAGCAGCAGTTCTCAGGTATGAATCTACAATATGTAGGTGAGATTATTATAAGAAAGGGTAGAGAATTGGACATAAACGGTTTCAGGGAAATCGTTAGAGTGTCACTGTGAGGTAGATAAAATCAGGCTGCTCTACTATACTTGCAAAAAAAAAAAAAGGGAAGCCGCTGATGTGTCCAGCTTTCAAGCCTAATAATGGATAGCGTCTACAGTGTAAACATTTTAAAAGCTTAAACTGGATCAATGTGATCCATAAACCTGTGGCTAAATGTCAAGTGCACTCATTTTTATGTCCGCTACACGGTCTCGTACATCAGTGTTTCCATCAGAGATTACAAACGCTGTTTGCACAGCTTGTGCTACTGCACCGTGATGGCTGGTTAAGATGAATTGACACACGCACTATCTTTCTAACGTCAGCCAAACAATGGAACTCTCTCTTCTCTTCTCTCTTTTGTTCACAAATGGCTAAAGGGAAGTTGTCTTGTAGGAAGGGAACGAGCAGGGGAAAGCCTCCCATGTCTTTCAAACATGAAAAGACAGCAATAGGAGGTTTCGTTTTTGGCATCCTCGTCAGATTATTCGCTGCTGATGAATGTTTGACAACAGATGATTTTTGTAGAACGAAACAGCACCACAAGTGGTCATTGGAAAAATACAGTGGTGGGAAATAAGTATTGAACGCGTCAACATTTTTTTCAGTAAATATATTTCCAATGAGGTTGTTCACATGAAATTTTCACCGGACTTCGGTATTAACTCAAGAAATCCACACGTATAAAGAAATCCAAATATTAAAGTCCATAAATGAAGTTATGTGTAATAAAGTGGAAAGACAAAGGAAAAAAGTATTGAGCACACTAAGTGAAATTTATTTAATACTTACTGGAGAAGACTTTGTTTGTAATGACAGCTTCAAGACGCTTCCTGTATGAAGAAATTAATCGGCCGCAGTATTCAGGTGTGACTTTGGTCCGTTCTTCTAAACATACTGCTGGGTTAGTAAATTGATGGTCTATAAAACGGCTTTTCGTTACCAAGGTGTCACACAAGAAACATCTCATGATGGGTAAAAGCAAAGAGCTCTCCCAAGACCTTCGTAGCCTTATTGTTGCGAAACATATTGATGGAATCGGATACAGATGTATTTCAAAACTTCCGAATCCTCCAGTAAGCACCATTATCCGCAAGTGGAAGCAAAATCACTCCATCATCGCCCGGCCACGCACAGGAGCTCCTCGCATGATTTCTGACCAGGGAGTCAGAAGAATAACCCAAGAGCCAAGGACCACTCAGAAAGAGCTCCAGAAACACTTGGACGCAGCAGGCACCAAAGTCAAGATGTTAGAATGGCCCAGTCAATCACCTGACTTGAATCCAATTGAACAAGATTTAAAGACAATATGTTTAGAAGAATGGGCCAAAAATCACACCTGAATACTGCGACCATTAATTTCTTCATACAGGAAGTGTCTTGAAGCTTCATTACAAACAAAGGCTTCTCCACTAAGTATTAAATACATTTCAGTTAGCGTGTTCAATACTTTTTAAGTCTGGTGAAATTTTCATGTGTATAGCCTCAGTGGAAATATGTTTACACTTTTTCACAGCCTTCTTTACTCATATTTACCAAAAAAACAAAAACACCATTTTTAATTATGTAAATATATCCATATTTAATTAGACGGATCCTCATTTGCATAATAACTGTACATTGTAAAATGTTCCAAATATACAAAACTACTTTAAGTATAGTAAGGACTGACTATTGCTTTAATATAAAAATGAATACCCTCTTCACCTGCAGAGGTTTGGATTAACGGGGGGTGGGGGGGTGGCTCCAAACTCCAACCAATACGATACACCTGCTGAGAAAGGTCCAGTCGTGTGCATGCGTGACGTCACTACCGCGCTGAAGCACTCTGATTGGCTAATAGAAATATGTGACATCACGCCTCATCCGTGGATAACGTGTTGCCAGATTGGACGAATTTCCGTTCCAGTTGAGTATTCCTGACCACACTCGGTTGGATAAAACTAATTTTTTGTGAACAAGTGGTTGTAAGAATCTTAAGTATACTCAAGCGTGTCTGGTTTGCTGGAAAACTAGTTGCGTTGTGAACAGCGTGAGCATATTATTGCAGGATCTGGCAACCTGTGTATCGTGTTCATTGTGGGAGTCGGACGGAGGCAGAGAGAGATCATAATAGAGGGATCTGCAGGTCGGGACATCTCTGTGTGCGCACTTTAACTTTAATGTAAATTGACACACAGCCATTAGGGAGTATACCGGCCCATAGAGGTACAAGGTGAGTACACACTGATTGATTATTCAGTATTATATATTATTTTGTTTTGTTTTTTTGGGAAAGTGCGCTAGACGCTCACGGAGGAAACGACTGGCACTGTTTCCGTCCTCGGTTCTGCACCCATAAGGAGTCTGTTTTGTCTTATGTACATTTTATATTTGTCTAGCTGTGGAATATTTAATCAGACAAGCTGATCTGTTCCTTTTCTTTTTCTTTTCTTTTTTCTTTTTAAATCAAGCAGAAATCCTCATTCCTACACTCCTGATCTGAACAGCTGATGTTTTCAAAATAAATCCTGCATACATATGAGTATTTGTAAATAATCCATATAAGTGGCATGCACTTGCTTTTTAAACACTCTTAGAGACACTCATGGGGACATCCTGTCCAGTACACTTGATAGTAGAAGAAAAATCTCATGCAGATACCCAGCAGGATAGGGTGTCACTAGGAGTAACCAGGTCAGAGGTCAGAGGTCTTCTGCTCACTTGAACCTGGCTGACTTTACGTTGTCATACATCTGTTTGCCTCGTATATTATATCGGAATGAAATGCTGTTGGGCTCCACAAATATTTTTCAAGCTCCAGTGTATTCCTGTGGGATTCGTGATTTGGTGAGATTTACAGTAAGGATGATATTGGGTAATCCAGGTCCTCGAAAGTTCATTCCCCTGCACCGTACACGGTTTCCATTTCCGCGTTCCTCGTTTTACCCTTCCGTCTCGTCCCATCTCTCGTGGTAGATCGCTCCTCCCAACATTTCGATGCGACAGTACGGTTCAGAGATCTCCAGACGTCTGTGAAGCCTGAGTTTGATCGGATTCCTGATCGTGGCTATGGATTCGGCATGATCCTGACCAGGATCTAGATAAGGATCAGTGAATGACTCAATGAACGGCAAGGTTTTAAAGGGTATTCCTGGCTGTAGAACATGCGAGAACCCCTGATTTAAAGAATACCCGGTTACAGGGATGTTATAAGGTTGAGCCTGGGGTCATGAACGTTGTGAAAATCTTAATGATTGAGACGCAGTGATCTAAAGGAATCCAAAATTCTGTCCAACTTCAGAACCAGTGGTCTTGGAAGCACCGACGTGGTCCATTTATTCACCTGCCCTGGAAATTCATTGACTCTAATATCATCATGACGAGATCACGAGTCATCAATATGAACGCAGTCTTATTGTAAATATATTCGGTTCAGTCTTGGCCTGTTTCCAACCATAACTTCCCAAGTAGCTGAGTGTCTTTCTCAGGTTTAGTAATTGGTTTACTATGAATTGGGGGGATGAAGTGATCATTAACCTTCTAGTGAAGTGGTTCATTCAGAGGCTTAGCCTTTGCCCTGGCTGTCTACATGACTGTTTTTTTTATGGGTGCACTGACTTTCACTGTAAGTCATTATGACAGAATTGCACTTCCTGTGTCTCCAGCATGTTGTTAAATTAACAGTGGAGCAAAGGGCACAGAAGGGCCATGCTCTTCAGCATTCATATCGGCGTAATCGTTCAGATGAATGCTGGATTGCTGTTACGCTTGCTTGTGGTAATTCATGAACACCAAAGAGGTATAGATGTATTATCATGTATTAGTAAGCAAAATTTACAAGGTACCCGAGGCAGGGTCAATTTAAGGTTTGGTTCCTGTGTCATAAATCCAGCTTTAAAGTATAGAACTATGGCCCAATTTTTATATCGTGCTCCTGGTTCCCGTTGTGTTGGATAAAGGGATGGTGTTTGAGCCTGTGCTTTGCCTTCCAGAGTACTGGGCGTGTCGCCTTACCAAGCCCGAGTGCCATGACACACCTACAGGTGTTGGTCTTTAGGTTTTGTGACTCACCTGGTAATGTTGGTTTAAAAGCTGGTTATGGTTCTTGAGGACGTCTCACATTCCTAACATTCAATGTTGAATTATTCTTTTTTTTATTTTATTTGACTTTATTTAATTTTTTTTATTATTCTGGACAAAGAAACATGGAGGCAGTGTTGTCATTGTGGGCAAGCGGACATGCTGTTCGATGACCTCAAATCCTGTGGTTTTACCATCATTGTATGCCATGAGGTTTGAAGACAGACGCTCTCTTCACTGTCACCCCATATTTTTTGACATTGACTACACAGACTAAAGAAACCCTTTCATTATTGAATATGAGGTGCAGCATGTCATGCAGGAAACTGGGCTGTGTTTAAATGGGATTTGATGCGATCAGATGTGCCAGTTTACTAATACATGACGAAAAATAACAACCGTGAAACATTTTACAAGTCATTCTCCTGGTTCCTGAGAACCTCGTATACAGCTTCTGCACAAAGTCATTGTATACAAATGATTAAAACGGTCACATGCTCTTACACCTTTAAGGTATTTATTCCGATTTCGTAGGTGCTCAAAGGAAGTTTTATTAGCATTAGGATTGGCAAAGTAATTTTTGAACATCAGTTTCCCAACATCTTATTACATTACATTACATTACTTTTATGGCATTTGGCAGACGCACTTATCCAGAGCGACTTATATTTATCTCATTTATATATAAAATACTTGTTGAGGGTCAAGGGCCCAGCAGTGGCATCTTGAAGTTTCTTATATCACTAGTTCTTGGTTGCAGACCAAAATACGTTTGGTGCCAAATAGGCTTACTGCGATAGTCGGTGTTACCGGTGTTACACGGTGTTCGGCCATACACCAATTACATCTCTTGCCCACCGCGGCACCGCCCCCACTGTCGTTTTGCTTTTTCATAGTCAGTTAGAGAACGGACACTACAATTAAAAACTGAACACGTCTTCTCAATTCAGCACGAGTCGAATGAGTCAGAGCACAGATCAGCAAGAGTCAGATTTCATTTATCATGTGACGATAGTGAGGCGAGCCGACTGACGGGCAGACTGAGGCGAGCCGACTGACGGGCAGACTGAGGCGAGCCGACTGACGGGTAGAGTGAGGCGAGCCGACTGACTGACGGGTAGAGTGAGGCGAGCCGACTGACGGGAAGAGTGAGGCGAGCCGAGTGAGGCGAGCCGACTAATGGGAAGAGTGAGGCGAGCCGACTGACTGACTGGGAGAGTGAGGCGAGCCGACTGACTGACTGGGAGAGTGAGGCGAGCCGACTGACTGACTGGGAGAGTGAGGCGAGCCGACTGACTGACGGGGAGAGTGAGGCAAGCCGACTGACTGACGGGGAGAGTGAGGCGAGGCGAACTGACTGACGGGGAGAGTGAGGCGAGCCGACTGACTGACGGGGAGAGTGAGGCGAGCCGACTGACTGACGGGGAGAGTGAGGCGAGCCGGCTGACTGACGGGGAGAGTGAGGCGAGCCGGCTGACTGACGGGGAGAGTGAGGCGAGCCGGCTGACTGACGGGGAGAGTGAGGCGAGCCGGCTGACTGACGGGGAGAGTGAGGCGAGCCGGCTGACTGACGGGGAGAGGTTTTTGGTTATATTTGGTTATATTTTGGATTTAAACCCAATGTTAATAGGGAACCTGCACCATTCAAGCGATTGCCATCCCCGAATTGCCACTATTTTGAAAGCAAAAGGGAAATGTACATGGGCATTTATAAGCGATTTAAAAGTGGTGTTGTCCCACATTGATTAACCGGTGGGAAAATTTCCTCACCTTCACAACCCTAGTGCTAAACAAGATAAAGTCCCAGACCCACGTCATCTAGTAGATGCTACTTTGACCAGCAGATTTCATGGAGGTGTGTTTGTGATTTCCTAACTGCCAGAAGAGCACAGAGTCTTTTGTGTAATATATTTAGACTCATCTTTTGAACTCGCCTTCGACTCCGCTTGACCTACTTACCATTTAATTATCCGTCATTAACCATTTAACTGCCATTATTTCTCTATATCGATGAAATTCTTGAGCTTTCATTGGTGTGAACAAGTGTGGAACAGGCTCATTAGGCTTATCATGATGACAGTAAGTCTTGAGAACTACCTGCATTATCAGAATGTTGTTGATAAGTGTGTGCTAAATGGAAGTGTGTGCTAAATGCCTCTCTCAGCTACTTTACTGTCAGTACAGATCAGATTTGTCTGTACCTGTCTGTAGCCATCTGAGCAAGGCGGAGCTCTGACCGCATCCAAATGAACCCAGCCTCTGGTGTGTATTCTCTGTAGCAACCTGCCCTAGGTCACTGACTGAATGAAGTGTACTCTGGAGCGAATGGCCGTGACTCATGTTCAGCCTCTATTATACTGTACAGAGGTGCTTGAAAGTTTGTGAACCCTTTTGAATGTTCTATATTACAGGATAAATATGACCTAAGTCATAAAAGTAGATAAAGAGAACCCATTTAAATAAATGAGTCAGAAATATTATACTTGGTCTTTTATTTATTGAAGAAAATAAACCAGTATTCCCCCCCCTTGTGCAGCAATAACTGTTTCCAGAAACTGTTGATCAGTCCTGCACATTGGCTTGGAGGAATTTTAGCCCGTTCCTCAGTACAGAACAGCTTCAGCTCTGGGATGTTTGGTGGGTTTCCTCACATGAACTGCTTGCTTCAGGTTCTTCCACAACATCTCTATTGGATTAAGTCAGGACTTTGACTTGGCCATTCCAAAACATTCACTTTATTCTTCTTTAACTGTTCTTTGGTAGAAGGACTTGTGTGTTTAGGGTCGTTGTCTTGGTGCATGTCCCACTTTCTCTTGAGATTCAGTTCACAGACAGATGTCCTGACATTTTCCTGTAGAATTCGCTGGTATAATTCAGAATTCATTGTTCCATCAATGATGAAGTCGTCCTGGCCCACATGCAGGAAAACAGCCCCAAACCATGATACTACCATGTTTCACAGATGGGAAAAAGGTTCTTATGCTGGAATGAAAAGGTTTTGTAACCTTTTCCAGCCTGATGAGCATCAACAGCTCTTTTTCTGAGGTCCTCAGATCCTCAAAATCTCTTGTTTGTGCCATGATACACTTCCACAAACAGGTGTTGTGAAGATCAGACTCTGATAGATCCCTGTTCTTTAAATAAAACACACTCACACCTGATTGTCATCTCATTGATAGATTATTTGCCTTTCTCTCCCCCCCAATATATATATTTATATAAACAGTATCTCACAAAAGTGAGTACACCCCTCACATTTTTGTAAATATTTGATTATATCTTTTAATGTGACAACACTGAAGAAATGACACTTTGCTACAATGTAAAGTAGTGAGTGTACAGCTTGTGTAACAGTGTAAATTTGCTGTCCCCTCAAAATAACTCAACACACAGCCATTAATGTCTAAACCGCTGGCAACAAAAGTGAGTACACCCCTAAGTGAAAATGTCCAAATTGGGCCCAAAATGTCAATATTTTGTGTGGCCACCATTATTTTCCCACACTGCCTTAACCCTCTTGGGCAATCAAATATTTACAAAAATGTGAGAGGTGTACTCACTTTTGTGAGATACTGTATAAGACCAACGACCTTATTTGATAATGATAATGAGTCTTTATTAATCACATATACATTCCAGCACAGTGAAATTCTTTTCTTCACATACCCCAGTGTGTCAGGAAGTTGGGGTCAGAGCCCAGGGTCAGCCATGATACAGTGCACCTGGAACCGAGAGGGTTAAGATCCTTGCTCAAGGGCTAAACAGTGGCAGCTTGGCAGCGCTGGGGCTTGAATCCCCGACCTTCCGATCAGTAACCCAGTTCCTTAACTGCTAAACCATCACTGCTTTGGTCATAGCAAGACAACTTTTGTTTGTTGACATTATTAAGGGAATAAAATGCGATAAATTGAAAT
The DNA here is from genome assembly GCF_023375685.1 of Ictalurus furcatus. Taxonomy (NCBI): domain Eukaryota; kingdom Metazoa; phylum Chordata; class Actinopteri; order Siluriformes; family Ictaluridae; genus Ictalurus; species Ictalurus furcatus. The sequence goes on from NC_071256.1 coordinate 6,404,524, forward strand.
TATAGGAGAATAATCAATGACCAGTTTAACATATAACACACTTTTTTAATTTTTTTTTATTCGTTTAAATTACATTTAATGGTGTGGAATGTCTGCAAAACAGGTTAGCTCCTGTTATCACTTATGTTATATCACCAGCCTCTCTTTTTTCTTCACGTTTAAAGTTAATAAGACACAAACTTGCTGCTTGTCATGCTACTGTGAAACCAGAAAGCCCTGTGTTCTCTACTCTTTTTTTTTTTCACTTACTTTTTTTTTTTTTTGAAACCCATGTCAGAAAACATAAAAAGTTACAGCTTTACTTCTGACAGTTTCAAAGTGCTGACACTGGAGGCTCCTTCCAAAAACGGCACAATAAACATCAAAGAAAACACGTTTTTATGCTGTTTTAAGCTGTTTATGTGGATCGTCCACCAATACAATTCCCTATGTACGTTGTAACTATAGAAATGATAATGTAATAGAGCAAGGGTATAAATATAAATATGTGATTTGCCTTGAATCCAGCACTATTTCTAAGAGCTGTTGTTCTAGAAAACCTTATCACCAATCAGAATCCGGAATTCAACAGACTTTGGTGTAATTGTTTCTGTTCCACAATCCACAACATTGGTGTGCAATTATAATGTGGAAAATAAATGATTGGTAATTTTATAGCTAACGCAACATTTCCAGTTAGCATTAGCATAATTTCTCCTGTCTAGAGTGATCTCTAAATGGCCACATGACCTTGGTTAATAATGAAGGGAAAATGCATTACTTGTGCATTCCTTTGCGAAGTGTACGTTGCAGATAACTCATGCATGAAATGAATCACTAAAAGTTCTGTGTGTAAAATGCAGTCAGTGTGTGAATGGTGGTATTTTGTTCGAGGGTTGTAGTTATGGAGTTTTGCCCAGTCTCATTAAGAGGCCTTAGCGAAAGGAGACCTTGACCCATTTTATTAAGGCACAGTTTAGTTCATGCTATTATGGGCCTGAATGGAGGAAAATGTATCCGGCATTTTCTATGGACATTAAAACACTGACACTGGAATCAGTGGAACTTTTAACCTTAGCTGTTCTACAAAGTACTTTACACTGTTTCTCATTCACCCATTCACACACCAGGAGCAACTGCCACAACTGCCATCAGGAGCAATTTGGGGTTCATTGTCTCGCCCAAGGACACTTCGGCATGCGGAGGGACCAGGGATCGAACCATCAACCCTACGGTTAGTGGACAACCTGCTCTACCACCTGAGCCGCAGCCGCTTAAGGCAATAATTAGATGGTCAGGTGGGCACGGTTATGGTTGGAGCTAAAGTCTTCAGGAAGGTAGATCTCCAGGGTTGGTGAGCACTGCTCTAGGACAATTCATGGCTGTGGCATTATTGGAATTCGAGGTATTAATTTCCCAATGATGGGTTGAAGGCTTTTCTGTTGTGCCACTCGGGAGCTCAGGGAACAACGTTTATGTTTGTACTTGTTATAATGTAAGTGATAACAGGAAGTAACATGCTTTTTGGACGTCTGAACGAGCTGCAGCTACGCAGCCCCATACACAGCAAGCTGTGATGCACTGGGTGTTCTGACACCTTTCTATCATAGACAGCATTAACATTTATTTGTGCTGGAGTAGCTCTTCTTTGGGACCGGACCTGACGGGATAGTTTTCGCTCCAATGAGCCTTGGGTGCCCATGACCCTGTCGCCTGTTTACTGGTTGTCCTTTCCTGGACCACATTTGGTAGGTACTAACCACTGCATGCCGGGAACCTGCTGTTTGGGAGATGTTCTCGCTCGGTCGTCTAACCATCACAATTTGGTCCTTGACAAACTTCAAATTTGATCCTTGATAAATCCTTACGCTTGCCCATTTTTCCTGCTCCCAACACGTCAACTTTGAGAACGGATTGTTCACTTTCTTCCTAATATATCCCACATCATGACAGGTGCCATTGTAACGAGATAATCAATATTATCCACTTCACCTGTCAGTGGTTTTAATGTTATGACTGTCTTGCTGTTTATGTCTAATTCAAAACTCTTGGAAGGAAAACTGTATTTTTATATACCAAGCTTCAATCTAATTTATTTTTGCGCACAGTTTCTTGAAGTAAATGCCCACACTGTGTAAGTTGTTTAAAGAACATGGCAGAAACGTTCACCCAGTGCTTTTGTTGGGTTATGAGTCATGCTTTCTCAGGTTCTCCCACTGCATCTTTGCTCTGAAGTCCTGCCAACTTGGACTTCATAATCAGTGGAGGAGTTCTGGGGAGTTCTGTGTATCAGCTTTTGCTGTACAAGTCGTGTGATGTAATTTTTTTTTCTGGTTCGCTCGGTCATGGGAAACGTCTCCGGGGAACCTCTTTCCTCTTTGCTGGACATCCTGAAGTCTTTCTATATGTTTATCTTACAGTGGCGCCGTGGCTGCTCTGGTTCTGTTCACTTTACCGTCGACGCCATCACACTGGGGTGTATCACTCCAAACCAGATGTTCCGTTTCAGGAAATGAGAGCCTCTTTATCTTCTTTAAGTATTTCATTTATAAAGGAAAAATCTTCACAGAAAGGACTCTTGGAGAATGAGTCTTAGAGATTCATGTTCATTTGAGTTGTACTGAGGCAACATCTCATTAAGTTATCTGTATATTTAAAAACACGACACAATGATTGCTTATATTCTTATCCCTTTTAAAGGGATATGACCAAATAGGCCAAGTGTAAATTTTATTTATTTATTTATTTATTTATTTATTTATTTTTTTTTTTAACAAAAATGCAGTTTCTTGTACGTTCCCTGTGCCTTTTTTGAAACCGTTCCACAACTCATTAACTTTTTTATTCATGGTGTCACACTATAGTCAGGGCATTTTTATTGGCATTAGAGTTTGACCGGAATAGATAGGAATATGGCTTGTCAATTTTTAAACTCTGTAAAATGTGTGGACCGAGCGCTGTGGTTAGGTATTGAAGTAATTGAAGCCTGCTCATGTCAGCAAAAATCAAGGTGCTGAACTGAAAGTTCATGACATTCCCATAAGAATAAGACAATCATTTATTCTTATTGTGTGGTAAATACATCATTCCGTGTACCTTTAAAGAGACTGGAATGTTTATAAAAAAAAAAAAAAATTCTCTAGGGTGTGACTTTTCACCGAATACTCCAGGGCAGGTTTTTAACCTGTGGTAAGGTGTGGCTGAAAGTTCTATTTAAACGTATTTCATTGGTAATGTTTGTCACTAGTGATGGGAAGTTCGGATCATTTTACTGACTCGGCTCTTTGAATCCCGTTCAGAAAAATGAATGAATCTTTTTTTCGAGTCATTGCGTTAATTTCAGCAGAATATAATTAAAACTTTACGTGCTGAATTCTTCAACACATCTAGTACTTACGCAAACGCTGATCACATTTGGAATGAAAAATAAACTATAGGTTTATTGCAGCCGACGCCAAATTATGACAAACAGAAATGATTAATTAATAGCTTAGCTGGGTATTCAGGCTATGCAGTCTGTTAGTTCACCTCACCTCCAGATCTGAGTCGTGTTTTCTTTTGTCACGTCACATTTGTCACGTCTGTTCCCCGGAAACAGAAATGATTAGTTCACCTCTTGAGTCTTCGGGTTCGAGTTGTTCGTTCATCACATCCCAGCCCCGTCGGCTGAATGCATTGGGACTGTGACGTGATGAACAAATGACTTGAACCCAAAGACTCGAGAGGTGAACTAATCATTTCTGTTTCCTGTACAGAACTTATGGGGATATTGCAGCGCAACACAAACTGAACGAATCACTCTCGGAGACGGCTCGTTGTTCCCGAGTCATATTAAAGATTCATTCAGATTGAACGAGTCGTTCATGAATGACACGTAACTAGTTGTCACCTGGTAAGGTGTGTCCACTTGTACAAGATGTCTAACTTCATGGTTTAATGAATAGATTAAAAAAAAAAAGCTTTGCTAATCTTTCAAGGTCGCATCTGGGATGACAACAAAATCAGGCTCCACCAGATTCCTCATACATGGCACAGGTTATGCCCTACCTGATGAGGACAGGAGGTGTTGGAGAAAACGCAGCCCTGTTTTCACTTTATATGAAATGTTACACAACTGGGAAGAAGTATACATTAGCCAGATGTTCACTAAACTTGTTCTGCAGTAATGCTGTAAAATATAGATGATGTCATTTTGTCAAGGATTGCTTGATTGTGTGACGTATGAAAATTACATCCGTACAGCAATGTGACTGCAGTGATGCGACAAAAAAAAATTTCACACTCCTCAGAGGTTTATAAATCAGAAATGCATTATCTAGCTCGCATTAGCTAGCTAATGTCATGCCCAGTCCCATGTTTTAGTAGCCTGGAAACCTGAATGACAAGGCTAAAAAGTGGTAGCTAACATAACATAATAAAACATAAAGTGTGGCAGGCTAGTTGGTTAGTTTGTTGTATCTTTTCTAAGAAAGTGTCTGATGTAACACTTTGACAAAAGGTTAGAAAGTTGTTAGCCAGTGGTTTGCTATGGCTAGCTGTGGTGTTTTCTCCTCACAGTGAACATATAAGATATGATTCCAGTCTAGCTAACGTTTTTTTCCCTCCCTCTCAACATGTTTAACAGCTGTGTGTTGTGCTAGCAGGAGAGTTAGCATACATGGTAGCTTTATGCTGCACTTTATTTGGCTCAGTTTTTGTCAGTGTTTCTATATACCCGTGTGTTTTTTATTCTGAAAATCATAATCTAATAAGCAGATGGTATGATTTGGAACAAGTAGCATGTATAGATTACAAATAAATACTTTTTGTGACAGTTGATAGCAAGTTTTTTTTTTTTCCTTTCTCTGGTTGTTAAGAGATCAAAAATGTTGGAGATTGTCATTCTACAGAGCCTACTTTAATAAAAAAAAAAAGTATTATCCTATACATGTATTTTTGTCCTGGCCCAATAGAAAACCTCATAGACTGGTTTTAATGGTTATAATGGGAATTGTTTTTTGTTTTTCTTCTATGGAAACTGTAATGGTCCCTGTGGGTCTCTACTGGTAATTTGTTGCCTTCTATTGGTGGCATGTTATGTCTAGTGGATACCATTTAGGACCAATAATGGTAATGGTTTTAATGGTTAGCTGATGGTTTGTAATGGTATGTGTTGTGGAAAACATTAGAATTTCTATGATAGTTCTATTGTTTTTTTTAGCAGGCTGGTTACTGATTTTTTTTTTTCCCCCATCCACTTCACAAGAGAACCATAGGATACCTTGATGTGTGCTATATAAATTTAGTTTTTTAATTTGATAGTGTTTACTGATGGTTATCTGTAGCATCATACGTATAGTTTAGGCAGAAGCAGTGTAATCAGGAAGCCCCCCCCCGCTTTTTTTTTCGGTTTGGTCATCTCTTTGTTGGATCTAGTTTTCTTTTGTTATCCATGGGATACGATTTTTGTCATTGTGAAACCACATCTTCAGTATAAGGACGAACCATCTAGGCAATTTGCTTGTTCTGTACATTCATTTTATGTTATAGAACAATAATTGAAGTTAAACACGTTCAACAAATGCTCCATTTTCTCTACCATGCTTTGTGAGATCATGTAACTTCAAGCTCTTCTGTAGCCTTTGTTAGATTTGCCTTTGGTCCTATTGTCAAGATGACATACCGCCACCTTTTGTGTTCAGCCAACACAATCCCTGGTCACGTGAGCATCTCATCCAGCACAAAGTCTGCAGTCATGTGACCATCCCGGCCTACACAAAGTGTGTGGTCATGTGACCAGCTTACCACGACAGTGAGTCCCCAGTGATCTGCTGTAACAATCCGTGATTGTGTGGCATGGAAGAGGAGTGGGCCCAACATGGCATAACTTACAGGGTTCTTTCTCCTTGTGTCCGTCTTCTTCTTAAGCCTTATTACGGACTGTAGTCGTCCCCAGGCCACAAATCCTTACATTCTGCAGTAGTGTGCTAATGCAGATGAAATAAAGTAAATAAACCTAACTATGTCTTAATTGATGCATCTTCTTTAGTGGCCAATGTTTAAAGCAGATGTCTGAATTCTGATGTAACATCCATAGAGGATCAACCAGATCAAAAAGTCATTGCTAATTTCCACTCAGTACTGTAGTAATTAAATCCCATATAACACAACAACTACTAGTCTGGGTGGTTGAAGGCTAATGTACCAGCCACAAAATCTTTTCAAATCTGCTGTCCATCACCAGACAGCTGAATGTTCCTTGAAGCAAGCGCTAGTCTCAACCTCAGATGCTTCATCCATGGGCCACAGAGCATTTGATATCGTTTGTACACTTTTCTGGTCACAAGCTTCGGGATGTATTTGAACGTCATAATCTGATTGGCTGTCTGTACTTCTGCGTATGCTCACTTTCTGGGGGGAAATGTGCTTTAGGCACAGGATCTAGTCCCTGGATTGGAAAAGTCACTGTATCTAATCTTTTAAAGATTTTAAATTGAAACCAGTCAGTGGTGAGTAATAGAGGAGGCTAGAGGACGCTTAGGACGTTTGCAAAGTAACTCAGATGACCTCTATCTGTAAAGGAAGGTGGCTCTTGCTCACATTTAGTTATGATAAGTACCAGACTATCTATCGACAGGTAGAGCTTGGCTTGTAAGATCAGCTAGGGATGGATGCGTCATCTTCAGAAGTCTCCCAAGGTGATAAGATGAACACTTTACCATTATTCAAGGGCAGCTGAGACACTAACAGCAAGAATGTTGGCATCTGATGGTCAGATGTTTCTAAAAACATCAAATGTAAAGATTAGCATAAAATGGTAAGGGATCACTATTCATCGTTAAAGTAACTTTCATGCCACTATATTGGGCAACAGAGTCTTTCAAATCTTTAGAATTTTTCTATGCCTTTTGATATTTCTTTGATACATTTTTGGCTTTGTGACACCGACATCAACATTTGTGTTTTGAAAATACGTTCTCACAACCTCCTTTCCAGCCCTGTAGCAGTTCTGCAGTGAAATATATGTTTACCTTGGGCTTTAATGAAAGACCTACAGGTGTGAGCCTTCATTTGGACTAATGTATGCATTACCTTGAAGGTTTGAAGCTATAAAGGTTTTCCATCATATCTGTTGCACTTAAAATCCCTCCTTTTGGCTGTATTCAATTCACTATACAGCATGTTTGACCTTTATTATGGTACCTATATGATGATGTGGCCCTGTTGAGTGATTAATGTAACCCTGCCCTGCTTACAAGTAGCTCAAAGCTGCTGATTTGTTTACCATGTTTGTACCAATGTAACTCAGGCTCTTTGAAGCATTTCTATTTGCATTTATTCATTTGGAGGCACATACAGTGGGGGGAAATAAGTATTGGATGCGTCAACATTTTTATCAATGAATATATTTCCTATGAGGCTACTCACATGAAATTTTCACCAGACATCAGTATTAACTCAAGAAATTAACTCTGTATTAACTCATTCCACTTTATTACACATAACTTCATTTATGGACTTTAATGTCGTGAGTTCCTATATATGTTCGGATTTCTTGAGTTAATACTGATGTCTGGTGAAAATTTCGTGTGAATAACCTCATTGGAAATATATTTACTGAGAAAAATGTTGACGCGTTCAATACTTATTTCCCCCACTGTATCAACTAAACTAATTTGCAGGGAGCGAGGGAGAATCAAATCCAAATACTGAGCTGAATCATTGATGGTTAAGAACATACGGTGACATTGTGGTATTTATTCATTTATGTATGGGTTTTCTCAACACAGAAAATGTTTTTTGTTCCACCAGTTTGGGCTTGCCAATTCCCACCCACTAGCTAACTATCCCCTATCACGTGATGACCAATTGAGGAGGGTGAAGTCTAAAATTTACTTCCTCTGAGACACGTGAAGCCAACCACCTACATCTATTTAACCTTCTGTACATGTTGTTAAACATTCAGACAGGGCACCTTAACGCTCTCGGACGTAAGCACTATCTATCCTCTTCCACATACATGAACTCACAAATGCCTACGACTGTTTAATGCCGCTAAAGTGTGATTGACTGGGCAGACAGTATTACATCCCTCCTACACAGTGAGCACGGCCAACTTTTGCTCTCTTGACACGGACGGCTGTAACGTTGTTGGAATTTGAACTCTCAATCTCCTGACATGGCCGAACACCTTTCTTTTGCTCCACTTGCCAGCCCCGGAAAAAGGTTTAACGGAGTGAATTTTTTTTCTACAAAAATAATTCGTACCCATTCAGTTAATAATTTGAGATGCCTATCCCTAAGACTATAACAGCACTGAGCCCCGTTCTCTAATGTTTATCAAGGTTGGATACATGCAGGTTGTTGTTGATGGTGGTGATAGTGATGGCAGTTGATTTTTAAACTTTCCCCCCCTCCCCTACTATCCTCCTTCTAGAGGAACATTGTGTTCATGTGTACAATTCCTGGCAAATTTCTAACTCTTTCAGATATGTGAAACTTTAGTAGTAGTGGTAGCCCCATGGTTAACATGTTGAACTCCTAATTGAAAGGTCATGAGTTCAAATCCCAGCAATGATGTAATCTGCCACTGCTGGGCCCTTGAGTGAGGCCCTTAACCCTCAACTGCTCAGTTGTATAAATTAGATAAATGTAAGTCGCTCTGGATAAGGGCGTCTGCCAAATGCCATAAATGTAATGTAATGTAATGTAATATTTGGGGACTGACAACAAATGAAATGCGTTTTTACCCCCCCTAAAAAAAAAACAAACAAAAAAAAAACTTTGAATTTATTTCAAATATTTCCAATGGGTGTGAATAGTTTTAGCATGAATGTGTGGGGGTTTTTTTTGTTTGTTTGTTTGGTTTATTTTTTTTTAGAGAAGATTTTTTTTTTTTTAAATCAGCTCTTAAAATATGACTTTTTTAAAAAAATATTTATTTAGATAAATATTTTGTCCTGTTGTTTGAGTGGTAGATTTGAATTACTGTGTATAATTCGAATTTTATAACATTTCAATGTACTGATTAACATTAATCATTGTTGATCAACAATGCTAATAATTCTGAAGTGAATAATCAATGTTTAATTGTTTATTATTAGCATTGGATTATATGGAATGTCTGCCATACAGTCCCTGTGAACTAGCTGTTACTATAGAAACGGTAATATATTAGAGCGAGTGTTTTAATAATCCTCATCTATATATATAGATTTTACTATATAAATTACTGTCAGATCCCTGGTGTTATAGATTATTCAACACCTTCTGACCAATCAGATTTGACATTTCAGCAGCGGGTTTTTTTGAGAATAATGTAGCATTAGCCGTTAGCGATAACAGTAAGACAGCATCCTGAATGCAAGCTCAGAGTTGACTGAAGGTCATTCAGCTTTTAAACAGGAATGAATGCTTTAAGCTGTATCCTGGTCAAAGGTGTGGTCTGAATGGGGAATATTTTTTATGTTTACACATGGCTGTAATATTGGTGAGTCACGTGGAGCAGTTACAGTAGCCCTCATGGGTATGTTTCGGACAACAGTGACTTTAAAATGATATTTGTGTTTTCAACATCCCTGTGCTCTGAGCTGTATTCAGGTCAATGGTTGTCGTTAGGACCGGTCCGAACGAGTCTGAGGTTTTTCGAATGTCTCCTTTCCACGATAAGACCGCCAAGTCGAGGGATTTCCTCAGTTCTTGGCTGTTCTTGTGTCACATGTTTGTTTTCATGTACTCTGTCAATGCAGGCTAAGCAAACAGCTAGCAGGCACACCCTGTATGGAAGGGCATTTCCTCTAGAGAGCATTTCCCATCCCATGCAGAGAAGAACCTAATGCCAGAGCAGCAAACAACAATGATCTAGATGACGTATGTGTACGTTAAAGATAAATAATTCAAACATTAATAAAACCACTGCAGACAACATTTTGTACTAGCATGTAACAGACACCTGTAATAGCATTTTATAATTAAATTTCACCTTGAATTATAATCATTAGTCATTTCATTTTTGCTCCAATGTGGTAATGTCTCATGCGCAAAACATATTTTTCCATGAGTCATCAGTTATAGGTTATGTGAAACACAACATCCATTCAGCGCTGTTACTTGAACACATTTACCCCTTGAAATATGAAGTGTTTGGAACGTTACTCAAGTCACATGTTCAACAGGATGTTCGTCATTGCAACTGAACAGGTTCTCTCATTCCTTTTTTTTTTTCTTCTTCTTTAATTTCAATAATATTGTACAACCCTGTTACCCACATGATTGAAAATAGATTTCAAGAATACTATTACATATAAAAACAATATTTTAAGTAAAGCATTAGTATGTCTTTAATGTCCTCATGCCACTGGGATAGATGCTAGTTAACAACATTTATTAATTCTATGCTAAAATTCTTACTTTCAACCCTGTTACTCATTTTAAGAGCAGAGAAGAAACCTTGTAACACATTTTAAATGGTTAAATGCATCATTTATTAGCTTCAGTTTCGAAACAAAAAGTTTAATAAATAAAATGTTACAGGGGCTAAACAGCATCCCAATTGTGGAATCAAATCACCACATGGTATTTTTTACATTTTTAGGTGTATACATTTCACATGAGGCAAAAAAGATCTCACTCTTTGAGATTATCAGTCTTTAAAACCCAATAATGAACCTACGGATACATTTTACAGTAGGTTATTCCTTCTATAGCCAGTGCTTATTATTAGTGTTTATTTGAAAAGTATGAGCCGGGTCTGTGAGACGTTTCCCTTGTGTTTACATGAGTTTAAAATGATTTTTTTTTAAAAATTCATTTAATTGAATGAAGTTATCTTCCTCCATTCATGCTGTGATGACTCCACTTATTCTCTAATTGCTCTCCTAAGACTTGCATTGTTTGCTAAATGGATGTAGAAGTATGTTTTTAAAGCTGTGTTTAAGACATTTTTAATGATCTGTAATTAAGCTTTCGTTTGTTCTCCGCTCCCCTTCAAGTTAAAATCACACCAATGTGTGCTCTTGTGTTTGGCCCACAAGAGCAATGTTTGGCCCACTAAATGTTTGCTGCAATGCTGCTACATATGTTATATAAGTTGTGCTAAAGAAATGACAGCCTTTTCTTACATTCCACTTAACAGTTGTTTACATAAATAAATATTAACAGGCTAAAAGGAACGCTGGATATGTATGTACACATATATATTGTGTACATACACACACACACACACACACACACATATATATATATACACACACACAGATAATTATATGGTTGATGCTAGAAGCGGCACTGTAATGGAGGCAACAACAAATGTGAGCTGGACGTTTTTACTTTCTTGCAGGCAAGCGGTGAAAGATGAAACTCGCGGAATGAAGAAAAACCACGTTCATTAACATGGTTAACATGAAAATATGGCGCTGCATGATACGTTTACAAGGTCAATTCATCAGAACTATCGTGCTGGTTTTAGGCTACTGGTTTGTTTGTATTTTTGGAAATAGAGCCAGCTATATTCGGGCAGGCACAAACACAAATAATAACTGCGTAAGTGTGATTAAACAAACAGGAACTGGAGTGATGTAGCTGAGGTTGAGGAACTGTCAGACTGACAGTGCTGGCATTTCTACAGCTGATTTTTATTTTATTTTTTCAAGTGTTTCCATAGTCATAGCGGGTTCATTTTAAAACAACAACAAAAGAAGCATTCTGATTTAGGCCACACCCACATCAGGGCTAAATGCATATGCAGATATAGATACAGATCTGAAGATTTGGTGCACTAAACAGTTACAGATACAGATAGAGACATTGCTTTGCACCCTGATTGTCTGAAAATGCTGGTACTGCTCAAAAAGTGTCAGTCTCTTGATTGATGTTGCAGAGATTTATTTGAGGTAAAATGTATGTTGTGCTCATCTGACAGACCTCTACTGTTACTGACTCATACCGTTCACGCTCTGTGAACTGCCTTATTGATTGGGGACGTTGGATAGTACAGCTCAGGGTATCAGATGGCAATTTCCATCGTGTTCAACATCAACATAAATGACTCAAGCCTTCCACATGCCTTGTCCTATTGGCTGGTTCTAGGCCATGTCAGAGTATGTGGTAATGAGAATTATGGTAAATTTTTTTAATGGATGACATAGTGGAATTTTTACACGTGGAAAAACCGGTGTCCTCGAGACCGCAACTTTTTTATGCTGGCAAAATGGAATTGAAAGACCGGTCTGGGCAATTTGTGTAGTGTGTGTGGGTGGATGGGGTTGGATTGCTTTGGTTTCTTTATGTCTGTGTCTGTGCCTGTGTATACATGTGTACATTGTCCTCTTTCAGTTCTGGCGTTTGACCTGTACAGTGTAAATATCTGAGTTAAAGAAGAACAGCAAGGGAAAGAACATGGGGATGAACATGAACCTTATGCTATTGTTAAGTTTGCCCCAAAACCCAGACTAATAGACCAGCTCTCTCCAAGCCTGTACTCATCATAGCTTTCATTTTCTTTAAATAACCACCATTAGCCTTGTTAAACTCTTCAGTGTTCTTTAAACTCTAAATGACTTGTGACTAGCCGGATGAAGCTCACCAAAACACTGCTAGTCACATGATTGGTCCAATTTTAATTACACTTAAAAAAACAAAACGAAACAAAACAAAAAAAAAACAGTAAAATAGACGTAGGAAGTAATTATATAAAGGACAGACTTTTAAGGAAACGGTGTCCATGTGTGCGTGTATAAAGGCGTCCAATTCAAAGAGCTAGCACGCTAGTTACCGCTCTGAGGATGTGTTCCACTAGATGGAAAATAATTGTGTTATGAGCCAGAAATTATAAGGTTGTAGAGATTGAATTTATTTAAACGTATACATGTATACTTGTTTTATTTCCAGCATGAGCTTTTCTACTTCATTCTGTTGTTGTTGTTTTTTTGCTAGGCAGGTGCTGAAGTATGTTTTTTTTTATTTTTTAAATTAGTTTGCATTGTAAAGGTAAGATCTCATTGTTGCTGCTTTGATGAATGCATGAGTGGCTAATGTTCAAATAGTGCTACTTCCTCCTCTATTTAAATGTTTCTGAGCAGTCTGAACTTGTAAACCTGTTGCGCAAAATGCGTGGGAACTCGAAGCAAATTTATTGAATTTCAGTAATAGATGACTTCCTAAGAAATGCTACAATTCCACCTTTTCTCCAAACCTTTACCTGTCAAGTTGGTTTGTATTAATTCTTATGAACGTTCAGTCACAAGATCATGTTCAGTCTTGCACAGTCTGGCATGTGCCGAGTTCCTCTTCCTCATGACCAACTTTTCTTTTCTTCATACGGTTGATTGCAAATATTTCGGCACCCCTGGTCAAATACATATTTTGTTGATTTTTAAAAGAAGTAAAAACAACTTCGGTAGCAAATTACATTCTTCTGCAAATATTAATGCACAGTTACTTTCTGTTTGATGAACATTCAATTGGATTAAAAAAAAAAAAATATATATATATATATATATATATATATATATATATATATATATATATATAATATATAAAAATAGTAATTCAAAGATTGCAAAAGTTAAGACACCTTTCTAAGTCAGTACTTAGTAATGCCCCCTTTGCCAGATATCATAACTTACAAATTCTATTTGTAACCAGTCTGTCTTTCCTTGTTGAATGAATTTTCGCCCACTCTCCTTTGTAGAACATTTTTAGTTCTGAGATATAACTGGGTTGGCTTGCGTGCACATGTTTTATGATCTACCTATTAATTTTTTATGATGTTCAATCAGGGGACTTTGAGGGCAGTTTCAAAAGCTTCCGCTTGAATTTCTTGAAGTAGTTCATGGTGGATTTTTAGGTTTTCTTTTTTGATCGCTGTCCTGTTGTAAAAGCCAATCTCTTTTCAACTTCAGTACCTTGACTGCCACTGCCACATTTGCTTCCAGAATTTCCTGATATTTACTAGAATCCATTCTTCCATCTACCTGTGTAATGTTTCCTGTGCTAATGGCTAGCACACAACCCCACAGCATAATAGATTCGCCCTCATCCTTCACAGTTTGGAAGGTGTATTGTTCATCAAATGCTTCACCTTTATTTTGATTGTAGCTAAATATATCCATTTGTTCTTCATCAGTCTGCAGTACTTGTTTCTGAAATGCCTCTAGCATATCTAGATGTTTGTTTTCCATACATCAGGCATTTAATTTTGTGACGCGGTCGCAGATAAGGTTTCCTGCTGATGACTCTTCCATGCAGATCATGTTTGTGCAAGCAGTGCTTCACAGTAGAACGGTGCACCACCACTTGTGTATCAGGTAAACCTTCCTGCAAGTCCTTTCTGTCATATTCTTAATGACATTTGGGACAGTGGAAATTGTAAGCCAGAGGTGCTTTAATATATTTAGAGGAGGCCATGGTTGTTGAGTGTCAGCTTTTTTCAGTTTGCCCAGATTAACTAGTTCGTGTAATGCAGATGCCTCAGTGAACCACTTTAAATGCTATAATTTATACAATGCTTTTCAGCTTTAATAGTGACATGAATGCCTTAAAATCGTATGTACTTTCTGAACTACATAGCATTTGTGGTCATACAATTTTTTTTTTTGTTTTGTTCAAATTAAGAGTCGTGTGCTATTTTAATTAACAGTATTTTATCAGCTTGCTTCAGTCACACTCAAGACTTAAAGTGACCTCAAGACAATAGGTAAAACTGCATCGTAATCATTTCACCATAAACATTTCATTTTGTTGAACTGTATGGGGAAATTTATGCTCGAGATACAATTATATTTAGGGGAATATCCAGTTTATGTGCTAACGTATTGTGATCAGCTGTACTTCTGAAGCTTATTGAAGAACACCTGGTGTATATTTTAATGCTTATTAGAAATCCTTCCAGTTATTGCAACGATAATAACTTTATCTGTGTTTGAGTTTCATAAGGACTGAAATGCAGTATTTACACAATTCCAATGCAGTCAGCCACAATAATCTATCCAGGCCAATTTGATAAGCAGCCTTGTGACTCATCACCCTAGTGTTGGAAAGATGAGGGCTTAGTGCCACTTCGTGTCCTGAATTCTTCTTCCGGGATCAAAGACTATCAAAGTCTGGCAGATGTTCTGATGTCATGTATGCTGGAAAAGATTTCCTGCTTCTTGTGCTTCATTAGAGTTCAAACATTTGCATCGATCTGGTATCCATTTGCCTTTATGATACGTTACTACTTCATTTTAAATACTTGTTGTTCATACATTGGCTGGGATGAACCAGAGAGCACTTCATTTAAATAGCAACACAAAAGCAGCTTGTCGTTGAGTGGATTGCTTCAGACCAGATTTGTGTATGTAAATAATTTACTTGGTCACAACCCTGCTATTGATCTGCTCATTTCCTGGATGTTTATGTTGGCAAAGTCAAATAAATGACCTGTCTTACACCTTGCTAGATAGCTGCCAAATAGAAATATTGATAAGCCTGGCTGACAGAACTTATCCCAGTCTCTGGTTGATAAAGTGGCACTTGTATGACATGTATATGGTAAACAATAGGTCTACAATCAAGGTCTACCGGTTTGCTAGCAACAACAAAGCTTGCCTCTTAAATTATACTTGTATTTAATGTCTGCAAATATAAAAAGGAAAGGAAATCACATGTAAACAATGCGATACGCGATATTGTCACAGTTTCACAATATTGTATCATATCATTATTTCAGACCTGGGTCATATGAATGGAATTATTTATTTATTTATTTATTTTTTTGAAGGGTATCTATTCAAGATTGTGGCAACAGGGCAGAGTTTTAAAGTTAAAAAAAAAAAAAGCCCTTGTGGCTAAGCACATTTCAGTGTGTATCCTGAGTCAGCTGGTGTGCGTCGCCTGATTGGTGGTGTGTGTGTGTTAAAGCCGTTTTGAAGAAGACTCGACTGGTTTTCTGTTGCTCCGGGGAGAGAATGTGCTGATTGTCACACATGGCGAGTGATTTGGGCAAGCCTGAGTCGAATAATTAGTAGTTTGACACTGAGAGTCTGATTCAGGCTGGAAACTGGGACCTGGCCAGGGCTGAGACCTTTTGTCTCTTTGTGTACGGCGAACAGTAAGGGACAAATTTTTCAGTTTGTAGCCCTAACCAAATGGAATTATTGGTTATACCACAACACTGTCTACGATTACATGCACATCAAATTCCGTTTAAGGTCTATATTCGGGTTGCAGCCATATTCCGAATACGATGTTTATATGTGTACAGGCATCGGAATATTCATGTATATACGGTTGTTGTAATTATTCCTGAGTTGCCATTTCTAAATACCTAGCCTACAGCTAAGCATCTGTTAGCACCCACAATTCCTTGCAGACTGACCATGCACATATACCTCCTTTCAGTGGATTTTCTGAACAAGTTGTTTACGTGCAACAAATTTCTGATTAAAACGGTCACATTCCAGGGGTGAGGATCAGAATATTGTTTTAATCTGAATCGGGAAATTCAGATTAAAACTTGAGACATGGAAATTGAAGCATGGAAACTGCGGCATTTACATGTCTCAATACTAATTAGAAATATTGGCAAATTCCGATGAATATTAGAATATTGATGTGCATGTAAACGTGGTCACTGTCGAGTTCTCTGATCTGGTTGGTCAGAAGGTGTTGATTGTTATTTGTATAACAGCTACTCGGACAATAATGCCAGCTACATGGCAAATCGCAGGTTTATATTAATGAGCTCGTTCTAATACATTACCACTTCTATAGTAACAACTTGCACTTTAAGGGTAGACCATCCACATAAATGGATTACGTCTGTTTGTGTGAAGAGATGTTTAGGTAGTAATTTAAGAAGGAGTCTCCAGTGTTGGCGCTTTGTACTGTGACAGTCAGAGTTACAGACATGTCAGACCGACCTGTTGTTGATTATCTTCCTATAACAACACGTCCCAAAAAAGCTTTATTTAATCGAAGTTATTTTAGCTAATATGGAGAGTATTTGGAAATATAGACACATGCACAGCTTTTTTTTTTTTTTTTTTTTTTTTAGAAGCCAGCCATGTATGGATTGAAGTTTTTAGTTAAGGCAAGAAATTAAACTGGTTTTGATGAGTTTTGTGCCGTTTTGTCAGTTATTTGGATTGGACCCAATAGCAGGTTGAAGTTTATTGGTTGACGTGCAAGAACATTTAAACAGAAGCTTAAATGGTTTCATTATGTGGAAAGAAAATGCATTAGAAATGACCGAATAGAACTTTCAGTACTATTTGCCACTGTATACCACTTACTATGTCACTTTTTGCTAGTTAAATTCCACTGTTCCTGAAAGGAAACTACAGGAATCCAGATCTTCATGGCTTTTTGGTTTCTCTATATGTTTTACAGTTTTGTTTAAATTTAGTTTTTATGTTTGCCTGAATTTTTACTTTAAAATGATTTTTCATGCCATACATGATTTATATGGCTTATATAACACAATGAACAGCAGTATTGGTGGCTAAAGTTAATTTATTGGCAAGTGCTAGACTTCAGTTTTTACTGACTGGTGAATAAATTCCTTGTTTATTTGGTTTCACTGTGTATTTTTATCATATACTCTAGAATATTTTGGGCCTCATTACAATCGTGCTAAGAATTAAAGTCAAATTTGCTACAAAATAAAGAAAGCTACTATATAAGAACAATAAATGTTTCCTTATTTCACTAATTGAGATCACATTCATGTTTTACTCAAGGGTAATTAAGTTTTAAGTCAGAATTCATTAATTCATGTTACATAAAAAAAGAAAAGAAAATGATGTCAGACTTTAAATCGGTAATTATATGCTATATCTAATTGTATTTATATATCTAGTTTTGTTCCCAAGTTGGCTAAATAATTGTGATTTATTATTTTGTAAAGCCCCCATCATAAAAGTAAAATGGAATAATTCGGTGCATACTGTATGTCATTATCAGCAAAGGCAATCCCATAATTCTGTTCACATTTGCTGAACTCTAAGCGATGTCTGCTCAATGAGATTACGTGATGATACTGTAAACTGAGGTGTGTATCATATTTACCGTGATGTAAAAATGTAATAAGAGTACGTCTGGTTGCAGTGCGGTGAGATGGAGGATGGGAAGCCGGTGTGGGCGCCTCACCCTACTGACGGGTTCCAGCTAGGCACCATTGTGGACATTGGTGCTAACAGTCTGACCATTGAACCCCTCAAGGACAAGGGCAAGGTGAGACTCAACTTTGACCTTTCAGCTGTCCGAAATGCAGGAAACGCCCATTGCAGACTATCTTTTTATGTTTTAGCCAACAGCAACCTTCTAAGATCAATGTTAAGCTCAAAATTATACTGCAACAGGGAAGTATGGAATAAAACTGTGTGTGTGTGTGTGTGTGTGTGTGTGTGTGTGTGTGTGTGTGCGTGCTGTTATAGGATAATAATCTCTGATTGGTGTGATATGACCTGTCTTGTAGTGCAATTACTGTTACCACCCCGAAGTTGATTTTCCAATGACACCAAAGTGTTTTATTCCTCTTAGACCACACTGACTTTCCAAAAATCACAATTTTACATTTATTAATGAACAACACGTTCTACTTTGTCAAATTACAGTCCATTTAACATCGTGGAACATCTATGAAACTATGGGAAGAAAAAAAAAAGCAAGGTCCTCTATCCTGTAGTCTGTCCTGTGACGGAGAACCTTCTGACCGTTACAAAACACTGACACTGGAGACTCCTTCCATACACATTACACAAGTCTTTTTACAGAAAGCTTAACAATGTCCAACTATAGTTTAGTATATTATAGTACAGTAACAACACATTTGTCTTGGATACAGGTGTGGCAGCACTACTCCAAAAGTGGTGGGGGCAAAATTTGATGCTTTTAATGATATTGAATAAAATTTGAGCTATTAATGATATTTAAATTAGATATCATGTGCCGCAACACATACTGCAAGTAGAACATGTACATCTATAGAACATATACATCATATTCTTTTGAATTCATTTTATTACACAGTAAAGAACCCACAACGTCTCAGCGTTTGCTTCCTTGTACGATACTAGGGTTAACTCCGTTACATTCCACTTGTAACAATTATAGAACATATGAAATGACATTATTCAAAATACATAAAGAGACTGCATGTTTAAAATGCATTAAAACCCATGACCAACAATATTAAATGAATGTGCTTCCATATACAATACTCTGGTGTTTGTCACTGAAGTAACTGTCTATTTCTCTAAACGTTTTACCAGGAAGCTTTACTTACTTAATTTGAAGAATGTCATTTGAGGAATGTTCCTGTAATCGATACAGAATACAAAATATGTGCATAGGTCACTTAAAATATTAAAAACTTTAGCTGTGCTGATTCAATATACGTTTAGTAAGTGCCAGTAAGCGCCAAAGCGTTTATCACACACAGGAGATCCTCTTTAGAAGAAATGTCTCACGCCCCCCACCTTAACAGGACTTATTTATATTGGTTTTTCAACCGAGTCAGACACGTGTGTCATTGCCTGAAGCGCTGTGTCACCGCTCCAGTAGTTTGAAAAGTGACGGGTCAAATGCCTCACCCACGTTGCTCCCTCGGTCCTGCTTGCGTCCATGTGTAAGTTGTTACTATAGAAACAGTAAAATACGGTATTAAAATAAGCCTGTGATTTGCCTTGTAGCCTGGCAGCTGCAAGTTATGTAAAATTCATCAACGCGTTTTGAGCATTCAGATTTGAGACTTGAACCGCGCTGTGGTATTAAATGAACTAACAGATATATCTTGCTTTTAGGTCAATGCTAGATCTGGATGTGGCTCCAAAGTGCAGTAGTGCCTCTTCACAGAGCTGCATTGAAATGCTTAAAGGCATCAGAGTGGCACGCAGCTGCTTGTTGATAGAATGAGTGATTTGTGCATGTGGGCGAGAAAGAAACATTACATCTGCCCCGTGTGACGTTAGACGGATGTGCCTGGAGTGGCTGGCTCTGATAATTGGCACAATGTGAGGAGTGTTTACCAGCATAGAGTGTGTGCCAGGAGAGAGAGAGAGAGAGCGCGAGAGAGAATCAGTGCGGGAGGAAACTGGGAAAGTGGAGGGTTGTGACAACAAGGGAGACTTGATCCTGGGGGTTTCATCACCTGCACATTTATCCATTTGCCCTTAATGTCTTCAGTAACTTTTAAGTGAAGATCATTGTGGGAACTTGGGCCCCACTGTTACTGGGGAAACACAGTTTATTGCCTGCTGAACGGATTTATGAGATGTCACAAAAGCAGTCTGGTTCTGGCTTCTCTCCTTATTAATTCCGATTGAAGTAAGGAATACACATTCCATTTTTAGTGTATGACCCCAAAAGCTCAGAAGCAGCAGGTATAATTAGAGCACTTTCACACCTATTCGTCTGTTTGCCGAGTCCGAATCAGAACCAAATCGATTCTTTTGGTTCGTGTTCCAACCACTTAACCAAACATATAGAACACTCTGATGTGCGGCTGTGGTTCAGGTGGTAGAGCGGGTTGTCCACTAATCGTAGGGTTGTTGGTTCGTTTCCTGGCCCACGTGACTCCACATGCCGAAGTGTCCTTGGGCAAGACACTGAAACCCAAGTTGCTCCCGATGGCACGTTAGCGCTTTGCATGGCAGCTCTGCTACCATTGGTGTGTGAGTGTGTGTGAGTGTGTGTGAGTGTGTGTGAGTGTGTGTGAGTGTGTGTGAGTGTGTGTGAGTGTGTGTGAGTGTGTGTGTGAATGGGTGAATGAGAAACAGTGTAAAGCACTATATAATTGCAGACCATAACACTCAGTGGAAATGGTCTAAGCTCCAGAAGACTGGAAGTATGAGAAGTCTCTTCGGTTGCTTTCATATATCGTTTGAAACTCTGGTGCTTTTTGACACATTTACCTATTACATCATTTTTATTGTTACTAATATTTGTGCTCCTTTTTACAAAACCCTACTGCTATAGACTAGTTCATTCCCCCACTTCCTGGACAACCCGCACAGTTGAACCAGGAATGATCTTTGATCCTGAGGAGCCATTTGAGTTCCTGCTTCAGCGTAGGCACCTTTTTTTTCTCTTTTTTTTTTTCTATGGACCATGAACTACTGCGATGGAGCTTCTGAATCATACTGAATGTTGCTGATTGATCAGGAGCAAGCTTCACAGAATCACTGACCTACTTATGTAGCACAGTAAAAACACATTTATCTAACAGCCTATTATTAAAGTGGCGGCGCAGCACAACCAGCAATCTGTGATTCGACCATGTGAATGGCCACACGCTGAAATGTCACATCTGTCGAGCAGTTTGCATCATTTCTACTATTTGACACGGTCACAGTGAGTGGTGTGCGGCAGTGAACCAGAAACCCGTCAGAGTTCTCATTCATCCATTTGTTCCTCAGAAGCTTTGGTGGAAATGTGCTTATTGTTTCCTATTCTTCTGTCAGCACTGGAAAAATACGTACATAAATGTGTCCATGCACCAACATTATCTAAACATTATAAACGTATAAACATGCCAATATAATATGCATAATTTTTTTTTTTATAAAATTGCAAGAGCTGTCTGTAGGATTGCTTTATTATTATTATTACAACAAACATAAAAGCATTATTTAAGGCTTGAGAAGTAAAAAAAAAAAAAAAAAAAAGGAAACGTACTTCAGTTACATTTTGTTCATAAGAATTTCTAGGGGGTGCCAATAATTGTGACATTATTAGTTTGGTTAAAAAAATATGGATGTATATATTTAGGGGTCAAACACTGCAGGTGTGTATAAACCAAGTACCAAAGATGTCTCCTCTTCTTCTTCTTCTTCTTCATCTTCTATTTCTTCTTCTTCTTCTTCTTCTTCTTCTTCTTCTTGTTCTGCTTGTTCTTCTTGTTCTTGTTCTGCTTGTTCTTCTTGTTCTTGTTCTGCTTGTTCTTGTGCTTCTTGTTCTTCTTGTTTTTATTCTTGTTCTTGTTCTGCTTGTTCTTATTCTTTGGTCTGCTTGTTCTTATTCTTGTTCTTGTTCTGCTTGTTGTTGTTGTTGTTGTTGTTCTTCTTCTTCTTCTTCTTGTTCTGCTATTTCTTCTTGTTCTACTTCTATTTCTACTAGAACTGGCTGGTAAAAAAATGAGAGATTTAGCACACTAAGGAACATTCTGACCAAATTTGGGACAAGTGCTGCCAATGCTCTTGTGCCACCATCGGGTCAAATTTGGAACTAATTTGGAAGTAAGTTTATGGTCATACGGTTTAAAAGTTGTGTCCTGAATGTAAAAGCTGGATTCCCTGGGTCGTGACAGGTTCACTGCACACTATGATGTCAATTTACGCCTAATTAGATTTTTCCACCATCTTGGATTTAGTCACAAAATGTTTTTCACTGCCCCTCCTACACATTTTGTCCAATCATCACCAAATTTGGCATCCATAAGCCTTTCATTGCACTGTTTATTTCGATGCATAGATTTGCAGTCATTTGGGATTTTATAAAATGTTGTGGAGTCAAAAATCCACTGTGTCTGTTTTCATTGCAACTGGAACATCATCAAACTTTTCCGTCGAACGTGTCCAAACATGCCTGATGTATTCGAATCAGTGCATTCGCCCTTCCGGGAAAATAGAAACAGGAAATGATGTAATAATGTTGCACCAGGGTGTCCGGTAACAATGTCCTTCAAATAGACCAGGGACATTGTCCTGCTCTCACTGAGAAATAAATTTACAGTAGCCTCTTGTTTGACTCACTCAATTAGTCCTAACTTGGGCGACAGCTTAAAGCATTGTGAGGATATAATGACATGAGCATCATCAATCAAGCAAGTTGCAGCAGAAGACACGCTGTGCATTGTTCTCATTATCCAATTTTTTTTTTTGTCTCTCTCACTTGTACTGTCTGTGTATTTGTGCTGTGCAATGGCCTTTCTTTCAAATGAATGCTTTGACTGTGTAGGATGAATAATACATGTAACTTGGTTCCTGTGTGTGTGTGATAACCTCAGAAGACCTCAATCAGGTCCCGTTACACAACATTGCCTCCAAATAGCCAAATTATAAAATAAAAATATGATCAAATAAATGTTCTTGCCTTTGCATTTGACCTGTATATCATCGTGCACTCGCAGTCTAAGTACCTTGGCATCCTATGCAGCGTAAAGTGTGCTCGTTTATTACGGGACACGTGAAATATAAGAAAACATTCCATTCATGATTCTACATTGTTCGTATCCGCGCATGTTTTATATGTTATAGGAGAATCAAAGCAGAGTTACTGATGCAACACTGAAGTTTTTTTTTCCCCCCAATAACAGCACGTCTCTTCTGATATCGCAGCAGTTTGCCAGCACTAGCTATTTTTTATTTATTAATGAAAGAATAACACGTCATACTTATTAAAATCTATTTATAGCTACATTTAATGTTGTGAAATGTCCGAGAATCAATTTAGTTCCTGCTGTAACTGGTGTTTTCTCTCACGTGAAGTTAATCAGACAAAAAAAAAAAAAAAAATCATTAAGCCTTTCCTGTGTCAGAGGAAAGGTTACAGCTTTACCTCTGACTCTTACAAAGCTCTGACCCTGGAGACTCCTTCCTAAAATAAGCGAAATAAACATTTCCTCAGAGAAAACCTCACCATATCAACGATTATGTACGTATTTTAAATTTGGTTTATGTGGGTCGTCTGCCACACTAGTCCTCGTGTAAGCTGTTACTATAGAAACTATACTGTATTAGAATGCGTGCGTTAATATAAACCTGTGGTTTGCTTTGTAGTTGTCCAAGCTGCAGTTATACCGTCCCCTCCGAAACTACTGGAACGGCAAGGCCAATTCATTTGTTTTTGATGTGAGATCAAAAGATAGATATGAGACGAGAGTTTAGGATTTCAGCTTTTATTTCCTAGTATTTACATCTAGAGGTGTTAAACAACATGAAACGTAGAACCTTTTGTATCAGACCACCTGATTTTTATTTGAGCAAAAAAAATAAAATTAAAAAATTGTATTGGCTATGCCCAAAGTTTGTTCAATGCCTCTGGTGATAGATGTTCCCTCTTTTCTCAACTTCCAAAATGGCTTGCTTCTCGCCCATAGACAACTGTCTGATTTCTAACAACAAATTCAGTCTTCACAGGTGAAACTGAAGGCTAAAACCAAGAGTAGATGTTCAGAGCTATTTAAACCCATATGTCTTCTGTCTACAACAAAAACAAGCTGAATGAACCGGCCTTGCCGTTCCAATAGTTTCGGACGGGACTTCTGAGATTCCGACCAATTAGAATTGAGAATGTAACAGTGATGTAGAATAAGTTTGCTTAATGTTAGAATGTGTTAACACGGCTCTGTTTCCTGTGTTTCAGACGTTTACCGCTTCGGTCAGCCAGGTGTTTCCAGCTGAGGACGACATCAACAAACATGTCGAGGACAACTGTAAGTGTGTAAACGCTATAACTGTAAAAATCCACTTTGGCGTCGCATTTTTATTCGATTTTGTGGTAAAGACTGACGTTTCAACTGAAATCGCCACTCCTTCACAATCCACTCGTTTTATTTTTCTAAATCTGAGGATGTTTAGGGCTGATATTTTAATATGTGCGTTTAACACTGGACTCCTGCATTCAAAGTCAGTTGAAAGTCTAATTGGGGGGAAGAAAAAAAAAAACTGAAAAGACCGAGATCGTGATTGCTGCAATTAGGCACATGCAACATATACGAGACGTTATTTGTTGTCCTGTTGACACTAGGACCGTTTAACAAGTGTGTTTACCTTTAATGTGTGTGCATTCCTGCCTCGTGCCCAACGTTCCCGAGATCCACCTCGACCCTGATTACAATAAAGCGGTCACTGAAGACGTATGAATGAATCATTTTCATTCTGTACCTTTTTGTAAAGTACTGAGAAAACCGTGATATGCTAAGACCCCTAAAGCTTCTGTTATTTTCCTTTTAATTTGTAGCATTTTAAGCTGTTATATGATGTGATTCTGAGGCTAATAATCACATGGTCTACTTAAAATCAATGAAGGCGTTCGTGTTACAGCGTACAGCACTGACTGAGTTTTAGCACCAAAAGGCCGTGAACCACGCGTCAGGCTACAGTTAATACAAGCTAGGATTTCATTATTTGACAAAAGATGGCAAAAAAATAAGCATGCATTTTCATCTGTTCACACGTATGTCCGATGTTCTTTTTCTTCTTTCTGTTTTATAACGCAGGTTCGTTGATGTATTTGAATGAGGCTACACTTTTGAACAACGTCCGTGTGCGCTACAGTAAAGATAAAATTTATGTGAGTATTAAACACCATTGAAAACACACGGTGTTCACTTTCTCAATGTTTAGGTTGTATTCACGATTCGTGTCAAAGAAATATCTTGTATCTAATGAAACACAACAATATCCTTTATTTCAAAGTGTTTCACTGCATTTTTTTCAGTGCAGTCTGCTTTTTATCCTATTAATTGTCACCTCTTTTTGCCCATCCCCCCCCCCCCCCCCAAATGTTTTTAATTTGATGACAGATTTTGTTTGTGTCGCTTTTACATTTTGCCTGAAACTGTTTGGTCTAAAGGGGTTGTTTTGTTGTGACTGGCTATAAAACTATATTCTTTAGGCAGGTTCAGAAAAACTTGCTTTGATCTCCTACACATCCATTTGTCCTGATCTCTCAGTATCAGTAGCCAATAGTTCAACCAGTTAGCTCAATCGGTGTACGCTGAATTGTATTGTATTGTAGTGGTTGCGCACACACACACTCGGCCACATTCAGAGTTAAGGCGCGAGTGTGTGGCTGTAGACTTGAGCACTATTTGGACAGTTTAGTCTGCTGAAAACAAAAGCAAGTGTGATTCTGACTTTGCTTTTTCTCCCGTGATATTGGCTCAAATGAGGAGCATGAAGTCCTCATAATATTGTCCCTGTAATATTTTATGATTAGTCCTAAATACTCTTTAAACCCTCTAAAATGCCAATTGTGGCCAATATTAAATATATACAGTCAGGTCCATAAATATTACATTTATTAATTATTTATTAAAGTTATTGTAATGATATTTTTGCCGTCTACCACAGTAAATTGGAGTTGAAATTAAATAATGAATATGAGCTGAAAGTGACTTTTGAGCTTTAATTTGAGGGTATTACTTACACCACTTTTTCATCTGTGGTCCCCCTTTTTAAGAGACTAAAAGTAATTTGACGACTAACATAATCATTCAATTTAATTCCATTTTTAATATTTGGTTGAAAATGCTTTGGCGTCAAAGACTGCCTGAAGTCTGGAACCCATAGACATCACCAGGTGCTAGTTTCTTCCTTGGTGATGCTGTGTGTTCTTGGGGTGTTTTGGCCTTAGTTTTGCCTTCAGTAAGTAAAATGCAGCTCAGTTGGATTCAGGTCAGGTGATTGACTTGGCCATTGCAGAACATTCCAGCTCTTTACCTTAAAAAGTCTTGGGTTGCTTTCAAAGTATGCTTTGGGTCTTTGTGTATTTGCACTGTGAATAACCGTCCAATGAGTTTTGAAGCATTTGGCTGAATCTAAACAGATAATATAGCCCTATACACTTCAGAATTCATCCAGCTGCTTTTGTCAGCAGTCACATCATCAATAAATACAAGGGAACCAGTTCCACTGGCAGCTGTATGCTCCGATGCCATAAGATGATGTGGTATGCTTTGGATCATGAGCGGTTCCTTCCCTTCTCCATACTCTCTTGTTCCCATCATTCTGTACAAGTTGATCTTTGTCTCATCTGTCCATAGGGTACTGTTCCAGAACTGTATTTCTTTTCTGTACCTTTTTTTTATTTTTTTTAGGCTTACCAATGGTTTGCATCTTTAGGTAAACCTTCTGTATTTACTCTGGTGTAAATTGATTGTCTCTTGATTGTCTCTGTCTCTTGGTTGTTGACTTTGACACCTACTTCCTGGAGTGTGTTCTTGGTCTAGCCAACTGTTATGAAGGGGTTTTCCTTCACTAGGGAAATAATTCTTCTGTCATTCACTGCTTCTGGGCGTTTTGGTTTTCCAGAGCTCATTAGCGCATTCCTTCTTTTTAAGAATGTACCAGATACTTGTTTTGGCCACACCTGTTTATTATTTTTTTTTTTACGTCTCTCTGATGGGTTTGTTTTGACTTTTCAGCCACATGATGACTTGCTTCACTGGCAGCGACAGCTCTTTGAACAGATTCCAAATAAAAATGCCACACTTGATATCAACTCCTATACTTTAAGATAGTACCTTGTAAGGGAATAACACACACCTGGGCATTAAACAGCTGAGCAACCAATTGTCCAATTACTTGTGGTCGGTTCACCCGATTTGGATGTAAATACCCTCAAATTAAAGCTGAAAGTTTGTGCTTTGGGCTCAAATATGAATATCGAATACAGTATTTAATTTCCACTCTTTCGAATAAAATTTATATCCTTCTAATTTTACCAATTAAAGTGGTTGTGTTTAAAGTCTGCGGTCTAGATGTAATTTGTTAAAAGACATTTTGTTACCTTTTGTTACACCTACAAAAAAAATGTAAAAAACAACCAACCAACCAACAAAAAATAAAACCAGAATCCCATCTTTCATGTGCCATCCAGTGGCAAAAATGAGTCATTGCAATGCACTTGCACTTCCATTTACACCAAATCAGATGTAGCAGGCACTTTGTAGAGTGTTCTTCAGTGATATAAACTATACCAGTTGCAGGCCGGGAGAGGAAACTGACGTGTCATACGTACATGAATACACGAATGCTGTATGATGTATAAAATCTTAACAAAGCTGTCTACGCAACAAGAGCGTGAAGACATTCTAACGCATTTCGTTATTATTCATTATACTATAATAAATGCTGTGTGGTTTCACGTTCGCTTTGAAATAGAACAGTAATTATGTCATTAATATCAGCTGCAGTTTCATTGAGCCTTTTATGAAAGTAAGAGTAAGTAAAAAGTACTGTATGTTACCGGACTGCACCCTGTGATTTGCGTTAAAACTGCAGATGTGAGAGGAAGCCGTGTTCATTCATTTCAGATTTAATGCACGGTATTTACAGTTGTAAGCAAATGTTTGGGCACCCCAGCTAAATGACACATTTTTATTGATTTTTGAAGTGAAAAGAAAAAAAAAAGTTGCATTGAATTTCTTGTCTTCCTCTCTCTGTCATAGACGTATGTAGCCAACATTCTGATAGCGGTGAATCCCTACTATGACATCCCAAAGCTCTATTCGCCCGATACCATCAAGCAGTACCAGGGCCGCTCTCTGGGCACGCTCCCACCGCACGTGTATGCCATCGGTGAGTGCAGCTGAAAGCACCAAACACAAGGCTGTATGGACCTTTCCATACAGTATGATGCCATGTAGTAAGAAAATTCTGGTATAGAATAGAGTATTTATTTTTAAAAGAACAACCAGCTGAAAATAATGGAATAGTATAATTAGATGCATTACGTAGTATTTCCACGGCGCTTACTACTTACTACATAGTATTACATATTAAGCATTTTAGGGAAAAAAACACAATGACCGATAATATACTCCTACGTATCATCATTTCTCCTCGGTGAATCAAGATATTCCAAACGAGACATTTTAGATATGGATTTTATTCTATCAGCATTCTTAATCGTGTACATTTTTCTCTGTAATGTGAGGAATAAAGCAAGACTGGGCATGCTCTTTTAGGAAAACAATCAATGAAAAGATAATATGATGCAGACTGACATGAAGTGGCACCCCGGAGTTAATTATTTTCCTATAACAGCATGTCGTGAAGTGTTACTTACCTTCTAGCAGAGAGAAATCATCACAGACTCTCATCAGACTCTTTCTTTCTCAGTCGTTAACTCACCAGCATTGAGAAACTAATCTGTCCTGAGGACTTTCCCATGTCTGAAAACATACCGACCGTTACAAAGTGCTGACACTGGAGACTCCTTCTCAAAGTCTTCAATAAACGTCCTCTTACAGAAAGCGCCACCACATCAACAGTTCTGTGTTATTCTTTGTTAAACGTTAAGCGTTAATTAGGTTTATGTTATTAGCCAGGACTATTTTCCGAGCTGCTGTTGTAGAAAATGTATGAACAACTTCTGACCAATCAGAGTGGAGGATTGTTGTACAACACGATCTCGGTTATCACTTGGAGAAATTCACAGTGGACATGCGGATAACGTTGCATGTTTTTAAAGTTGGGAGTTCGTTCATTTGCTCGCCATTTGTATGATGGTTGATGTGGTGATTTGTAATTCGTAAATGATTATAATAAAAGATGTTGGTTTCAGTGTAAGTAGAAACTGTGTGCATTTTGGAAGACCTGGAACTCTGTGTGTCTCTGCCAGCTGATAAAGCATACCGTGACATGAAGGTGCTGAAGATGAGTCAGTCGATCGTCGTCTCTGGTGAATCAGGTGCCGGAAAGACCGAAAACACAAAGTTTGTCCTTCGGTAAGGAGATAAGAACACTTCTATCATAATCACTGATAAAATCCCAACTCGCAGTTATTCTTCCTGTATTTTTTTATGTAAGCAGCGAGACGACAGGATGACACATTTTCGTTATGTTTTTTTTTTCTCCCCATTATATTAATGCTTTGTTGAGAACATGACTAGGTTATACTACAGTAACAAATCTGATGCTCGTTGTTCCTCTTCGTTTCTGTCATTTAGGTATTTAACAACATCGTATGGGACGGGTCAAGACATCGATGAGAGGATAGTTGAAGGTAGGGGTGTAACAGTATATCGGCATGTTTTGTTTACCATGTTAAGAAAACGGGTGTAATAATCGGATGATTTGGATCTATGTATCGAAAAGAATCGATCAGTTATTATCAATTATAATTGATTATGAACCGATTATTATTGAAATCGGACCGACACGTGGTACATAAAAAAATTATATTTTTAAACCGGTGTGTAAATAGGCTAGCAAGCCGGTTTACCCTTAATTCTGATACTTAAGTCCTTTTCTACATCATCATCAATATCAATTAGAGGCTACTAAATCAAATTGTCGTATCTTATTGTAGCAGATTCAGTATCATTAAATAGTTTGTGTTATTACAGTGGTAGGTTACTGTGTCACAAAAATGTTCTGTACCTTCTGTATTTTATCCGTGTAGACCTTGTAAAGAGTAAACATACTAGAACTTTCTCTATTTAGATCATTTTATTGCACAGTAAATAGATTTTATATATGTGTGTGTGTGTGTGTGTGTGTGTGTGTGTGTGTGTGTGTGTTTGGGGTGGACTGTTGTCCCTGTTCCCGGTTGAATATATGTGTAGCTAAGCAGGGTTGAGCCTGGCCAGTACCTGAACGTGAGACTACTTAGGGAAAATTAAGGTTGCTACTGGAAGTGGTATTAGTGAGGCCAGCAGGGGGCGCTCACCATGTGGTCTATGTGAGTTCTAATGTCCCAGAATAGTGACGCGGACACTATACTGTAAAAACAGCACCCTTTTTCAGACGAGACGTTAAACCGAGGTCCTGACTCTCTGTGGTCATTAAAAATTCCCCCATTGGCCCTTATCCTTCATGGCACCCTAATAATCTTCATCCCTGAATTGGCTACGTCACTCTCTCCTCTCCACCAATAGCTGGTGTGTGGTGGGCGTTCTGGCGCACTATGGCTGCCGTCGCATTATCAAGGTGGACGCTACACACTGGCCCCAACAATGTAAAGCACTTTGAGTGCCTAGAAAAGCGCTATATAAATCTAAGGAATTATTAATTACTGTATGTGTACTATATACTACTGATTTATCATGGTGACCTTTCCTTTGGATTTTGCAGCAAATCCTCTGCTGGAGGCATTCGGGAATGCTAAAACAGTCCGCAACAACAACAGCAGCCGCTTTGGCAAGTTTGTGGAGATTCATTTTAACGGAAAGGTTAGTGTGCATGCTCATTACTGTTTTCTCTCTCTCTCTCTCTCTCTCTCTCTCTCTCTCTCTCTCTCTCGCCCTCTGAAGCACTTATTTGTTGCATTCTTTTTTTATTCTTTTTAAGTTAACATATGAAGACGACTTCTCCATACAAGTTGCTTCTTGTTCAGCACATGAAGTTCCTGATTTAATATCCATAATCTTCTTTGCAGATCAGATCAAACTGTTTCATTTACTCATTTATCTTAATCACTGCTTTATCATGGTCAGGATAAAGGCTATGTTTTCTCAATTTTAAATATGTTTATTTTACAAAAATGAGTCTCTATATGTACATAAAGATACCTCTTATGTGAACCCTTTTACGGATCAGATTCAGAACAAATTAGTTTACGTTAATGTATAATGGATTATACAGTATATGTGTAACAGTCTGGAATAACCATTGGATGTTGTTGATGTCCAGCAAAGAGCCAAATTTAAGCTGCATTTATGTTCTTGTACTTGTTTAAGCCTTTGTTCAAAAATCTTCTAGTTTCATTTAAACCACCTTGCAAGCAATAATGTGTCTTACCTCATCATTAAGCTAACCATGTGACACACGTACATGATTCCTATTATTCCAAACTACAATAAGGATACGTTACTATAAAGGGAACAGTCAGTGCCTAATAACATTATCACATCACAGAAAATAAGAGGATTATGGAAAAACGGAAAATAATACAGGAATCAGTATGGAATGCAGTATATCTCTTTCGCTTTGTCGTGAAGTATTGTCTGATACAGGCAGGAGATCATGAGGAAAAATGTAATATGCACGAGCATATACTCACTGGCCTCCTTAATAGGAACACTGCAGGTTTTACTTGCGTATTGCTGTATGTCTGTGATATGAGTATGTGTGATTGGGTTGTATATTGTATATTGCACTAACCTTCCAGTACATCAGTACATTTGGGTGCATGAAATGTTCTGATTCTGTTATGTCGTGTGCAGAACGCAGTGGTTGGGGGTTTCGTGTCCCACTACCTTCTGGAGAAATCACGTATCTGCACACAGGGTCAGGAAGAGAGGAACTACCACGTTTTCTACAGGCTGTGTGCCGGAGCACCAGAGGACATCCGCGAGAAATTCCACCTGTCCTCTCCAAACTGCTTTAGGGTGAGTACAGTGTAAAGACAAACATGAGCGTGTACTACTGCTACTACTACTTCTGCTGCTACTCTTAATACTCCTACTTCTCCTCCTCCTCCTACTTTTAATACTCATACTACTACTACTCGTGATACTACTACTACTCTTAATACTCATACTACTACTACTACTACTACTACTCTTAATACTCATACTACTACTCTTAATACTCATACTACTACAACTACTACTACCACTACTGTTAATACTCATACTACTATTACTACTACTCTTAATACTTATACTACTACTACTACTCTTAATACTCATACTACTACTGCTACTACTCTTAATACTCATACCACTACTACACCTACTACTACCACTACTCTTAATACTCATACTACTACTACTACTACTACTCTTAATGCTCATACTACTACTACTATTAATACTCATACTACTATGACTACTACTACTCGTAATACTCATACTGCTACTACTACTCTTAATACTCATACTACTACTACTACTACTACTCTTAATACTACTACTGCTACTCGTAATACTCATACTACTCGTAATACTCATACTACTATTACTACTACTACTACTACTACTACTCATAATACTCATACTACTACTACTACTACTACTACTCTTAATACTCATACTACTACTAATCTTAATACTCATACTACTACTACTACTCTTAATACTCATACTACTACTCACTACTACTATTAATACTCATACTACTACTCACTACTACTGTTAATACTCATACTACTACTACTAATCTTAATAGTCTTAATACTCATACCATTATTACTACTCTTAGTACTCATACTACTACTACTACTACTACTCATAATACTCATACTACTACTACTGCTACTACTACTACTACTCTTAATACTCATACTACTACTACTCTTAATACTCATACTACTACTACTACTACTCTTAATACTCATACTACTACTACTACTCTTAATACTCATACTACTACTACTACTACTGCTCTTAATACTCATACTACTACTACTACTACTCTTAATACTCATACTACTACTACTCTTAATACTCATACTACTACTACTACTACTCTTAATACTCATACTACTACTACTACTCTTAATACTCATACTACTACTACTACTACTGCTCTTAATACTCATACTACTACTACTCTTAATACTCATACTACTACTACTCTTAATACTCATACTACTACTACTACTACTCTTAATACTCATACTACTACTACTACTACTGCTCTTAATACTCATACTACTACTACTCTTAATACTCATACTACTACTACTACTACTCTTAATACTCATACTACTACTACTACTACTGCTCTTAATACTCATACTACTACTACTACTACTACTACTACTACTACTACTCTTAATACTCATACTACTACTCACTACTACTATTAATACTCATACTACTACTACTAATCTTAATAGTCTTAATACTCATACCATTATTACTACTCTTAGTACTCATACTACTACTACTACTACTACTACTACTACTACTACTCTTAATACTCATACTACTACTCACTACTACTATTAATACTCATACTACTACTACTAATCTTAATAGTCTTAATACTCATACCATTATTACTACTCTTAATACTCATACTACTACTACTACTACTACTACTACTACTACTACTCTTAATACTCATACTACTACTCACTACTACTATTAATACTCATACTACTACTACTAATCTTAATAGTCTTAATACTCATACCATTATTACTACTCTTAGTACTCATACTACTACTACTACTGCTCTTTAGTACTCATACTACTACTACTACTACTACTACTTTTAATACTCATACTACTACTTCTACTCCTCCTTCTCCTCCTACTACTATTCTTAATACTCCTACTACTACTACTACTACTACTACTACTGCTCTTAATACTCATACTACTACTACAGACAAAATAAAAGCCAGATTTGTATGAATGCATGATTTTATGCTTAAACATCACAGGGATTAAATATTGCAGTTTGAATGGGTTTCAATGGGGACATTTTTTGTCCTCGAGTGTAACTATTTTGTGTACCTAGTTTAAAATAGATTTATGAAAACAAATGAGGGTGAAATATTAAAATTCCCATAAAAAAATACACACCTTTTGCAAAATTTATGTTTGCGTTAATACAGACAAAATGATAAAAAAAAAAATATATGAAAAAGACAAAAATGTCCATTAGGAAGCAAAAGTTTTAACTTCCTTTTGGAGTAACCATTAGATGGCAGAATTGTACACGACTAGAATTTTCAGCCGTTCTCTATCTAAAGACAAACGAATAAAAGGAACAAGCATGGTTGGAAACCATTCTAATTAGAGCTTAATAAATAAACCGGTGTGTACATTTCTCATGTCTCCTCCTCTCTTTTAATTTCAGGATCTGTTGGTACAAATCTAACCTGACCTAGCTCCTTTCTAATGCCATTAGAGACTTAAATTTAAGAATTTTTGGACTCGAGTTCATCTGAATTTGGTGTGCTTTGCTTAAGCATAGGAACTTTGGAAATTGAAAGAGCAAGGATCTCCTGATAATCCATGAACCTAAGAGTGCCTTATATGGAGATAAGACTTTTTGAAATGAGAAGAGGGCCACTTGACTCCAAAGAAATGAAGGATTAGCCCAGATCAGTGTGCGAATCTGTCGCTTAGACAACACTTAAGCCTCACTCACTTATTCATGGGCGCGTATGAATACATGCTTATGATAAACTGGTGTGCATAATTGTGTAGTGTGGAAATCTGAGCAAAAACTCCGGGCCCTTTAACTTCTCCTTGAAACCCTTTTACATGTTGCAGACCTGTAAAAACTCATATTTGGCCAAATTGCTAGTAATTAAAGATTATTTAAAACCCCCCTTCAAAACATTTTATTAATACGCAGTTGGACGTTACTCGGTTTCTAGTTGGGTTACATTATTTTGTCCAGAATATTGGATTTTTGTGAATTAGAAGTGCTCTTAAGTAGCATCTGAAATGAAATTCACAAAGCACTGACCATTCATAGTCCTACTCAGAACAGTAGAAGGTGTCCATTAGTTGTCCGTTAAACATGAGGCGGGTAGTTGTGTAAAATGTTTAAATAAAAATGGCGCTTCAAATGAAATGCTTTTGCTGCGGCCTCATCCGAGGAAGATTAGATCCCTTCATCCAATGGGAATTTGTTTTGAAGCATGATTGACCGCTTTGAACATTTCTCAGAGCCCGGGTGAAGCTGAACGCTTGTATGTATGACACTTTTGCCATATTACAAATGTAAACTTGAATGGCTAACCAAACGTACAGATGTAGTTAGCTGCTAAACTGTTTTAATGTATAAGTAAGGTACTGACTGTACCATGAAAATGTACTGTACTTTTTCAAAATGAAATAAATATATCAATATTAATATGTATTAACTATTAATTATTATTAAAGTAAATAAAAGATGTATATCCCAATTGAACGAGAAACTATTGGAGAAAACAACAAATAAAAATAGACACATCCAAAATTAATAATAAAAAAAACCACTTCAAATAGCACAACAAAATTGGTCATTTTCAGTTGGATTTGGGGAAACCACTTGAAGCATTCGTTGTGTTGAACTATTTCAATCCCTTTTGTTTGATTTGTTCATTGCAAACAGCTAAAAGTCTGTCAATTTTGACAGTAATCCTGATTTGCAATGGGGATTGAATCATTTCAATTGCAACTGTATTCCTAAATGCTAATATGCATTATAGGGGTTTTTTTTACTTTCCTTACATATAAAAAAAGTTCAAATAAGATTAAAAGTTGCCTTAATTTGTATTGGTGTAGCTTTTGGAACATCAGCATGTTTCCCCATTTAAGCCTGTCCTTACAGTGCGTATAGCTGAGTGTGTGTCTGTCCGTCAAATCCTCCGCTTTCTTCTTTTGTCGTACTCTCTCTGAAGGCCTGTCAGGCTTCTCTCTCTTTACACACCCTCTCTGTCACCTTTGACCTTCTAACCACACTCATCATTTATCCAGTGACAGCGTCTGCACAGCCATTCATGTTTCCCTGTTATTAAATGACTAGAATAAAGGGATTTTGTGTTCAGTGTGTGTTTGCTGAACAATAACATTGGTTTAAACAGATTACGGAACAATGAGACGTCTGATGTGGACAGGAGGAAGTTTTATATTGAGCAAGCTCGGG
>NC_071256.1:6445729-6478229 GCF_023375685.1 Ictalurus furcatus
GCTCCTTTGGTCTTCAGGTTCTCTCAAGTCTCTCGCTGGTATTGATTTATTTGTTGGTGGTGTTTTAAGTTCTTTAGAAAAACTCTAACGTGACCTTTGACTTTTGCGGCTCCTTAGCACCTGAAGGCAGGCCCTCTGAAGGACCCACTGCTGGATGACCACGGCGATTTTAACCGCATGGCAGTGGCCATGAAGAAGATTGGCCTGGACGATGCTGAGAAGCTGGATCTGTTCAGGGTGGTGGCTGGAGTCCTCCACCTCGGCAACATTGACTTTGAAGAAGCGGGCAGCACTTCAGGTAAGAACTGGAGACGAGATAAATGACCACTTTTGTGCACGGCTCTCATCTTAAACGTGTTGTCTATGCATATTATTATTAAGTGGTCTGTACAGGGCCATAGTATTGTCTTGTATGTTGTCCTGGAAGTACGGGTCTAAAAATATCATATCACAGTCAGTATTTTATCGTCATTGCTCAGCCCTACATGGAATCTGAATATTTCATCGTGTTATACGTGCACACGTATCATGTATAAAGAAAATACAAAGAAAACAGAAATAACATGAGTTAGTCAAATGGCAGTGTAGGTCCTTTTTACCTTTTAATGAATCCATTCATTTTGATTTTTGTGCATGTGCTCAACTTGTTTCCCTTCGACCAGCTTGGAATTTTATTATTATTATTATTATTATTATTATTATTATTATTATTTTTGTGTGTGTGTGTGTGTGTGTGTGTGTGTGTGTGTGTGTGTCCTCATAAACATCCCATAGTGAGCATTAGAAACTTTTGGAAATAAATACAGCAATAATGTGGTGAACCTCACAGTGATTTAGTGTTTCCTCTGTGAAATAATAATGTCTGGTAGTTAAATATGAAATATTTAAAATCAGGCTGAAATTGCTTTCTGGATGTGTAAAGTTTTTGATGCGCAGGATAACACAACCCTGAGTGATGATAGGGGAGATTTATTCTGCTCCGCTGGCAGTTTAAGTGTCTGAGTCTTTCTGACAAAAGGTCTTTTAGCTTCCTAAATAGCGCTTTTAGACAAAATTCATATTTACTTACATCAAGTGAACAGATGTTCTACACTCATTTTAATGAGGTAGACTATGCGTAGCGTTTCTGCTCATTTACGTTCAGTCGCAGTTAGTCTTAGTCTTTCAGACTTTAAATCGACAACGCCATTTGTTTTCTACGTACGTTCACCGCATGAGGTTGCGATGTCTGAGGCAGAGCTACAAATGTGACATTTGAATTGATATTTTCTTACTTTTATGCAAATTAGTTATGACATGATAATGCAACAAATCCATAAAGGGGGCCTCCATTTGAACTTTTGGAGAAAATCTTTTAACTGGGGTTTCATCTTTTCCTCGGTTCGAGTACACGCTTTTATACCAGCGCTGTTGAATTCTCGATTCTGATTTGTCAGAAGGTGTTGACTGTGTTTCTATCGCAGCAGTTCTGTTAGTCGTTATGGTGCGAGACAAATCACAGGTTTATATTAACGCCCTTGTTTTAATACGCGTAGGCGCTTTGTAACATTCGGAGGTAAAGCTGTAACTTTAAAATTTCAGACAGCGGAATGTCTTCAGGATGGAGGTCTGTGCGGTTTCTCTGTGACGTGGCAAACTGCGTTTTTGTCTTATTAACGAACAGCTGCTAAAACGTGAATGAAAGTGAATGCAGGAATTAACTGAGGAATTAACTTTTGCATGAGTGTTCCTCAATATTAACTGTAACTATAAATGGATAAAACATATGTGTTAGTCTTTAATAATAAAAAAAAAAACAACTAATCATTGGTAGATTGCTTCAGGATGTGCTGTTATATGAAAATAAACAACTTCTGGCTTTGCAATGTGCCACATCACACCAGCCTGTTGTTGATTGATTATTTTCCTATAACTCCCCGTTATAGTATATTTCTTATTTATGTACTCTTAGTACATATGTACTAAGTACTAAGATGTACTCTTATGTACACTTAACCTTAAATAAACCAGATTGTATACGTGTGCAAAGCTGAAATATTAGAATATATAACAATACCGGATGCCTAGATAAATCCACAAATGCATTTCTCTCTTTCTTTTTTTTTTTTTTTTTTGGCCCAAGCGACGTGCGAGATTGGATACGGCGTCCTACTGTGTTTGAATGAAGGCTGATGAGGAACTTAAAGAGCTCCTGATGCACATGCGTGTGGTGCTGGAACGGAGGGAAGCCACCTCTCGATCTGACTTTGCTTCAGACTTCCTTCTTCTCAGTGTGTGCGATTCTGTTTCCCACACCTCAGCGTGATCGATTATTTTAATAACACGCGCAACTCCGTGCTCATCCAGCTGAGTCACGAAGAAACGAAATCCGTCATCGCTCTGCCTCTTCATAGCGCAGACAGCAGTCTTGCTAACTATGATGCTGATGTAGCAGCTGACTTTCATTTTTCATTTAAGGTCAGGTAACATTTGTATAACTTTTAGTGTGAGTTGAGGAAAACTCTTTAAATACATCCAATAATAGATTGTGAAATAACACTGTCAACCTCATTCACCTTTCTTGGTACGCCATGTGTTATAACATAGCAAAACTCTGGAAACAAGGTATGTAATAGCTGGAAACAAGGCAGTGTATTGGAGATGGGAATGTAATAGCATAATGTCCATGGAGGTGTGATGTCCTTGATTTTCCAGCTCTGGTGTTCCTCCTGGATAGGCGTTTTCCCCATTTCTGCTTATGATACCCTGGAGGAAACACAATACATGTCTTTGACATTTATTAACACTGATCTTGGTCACTGGTTCAGAGGGCTTAGTGATCTTTTTTTTCTTCGTGACTCATATTTAATAACCAATGATTAGTCATTTGATCGGAGGATAGATCCTGAAGTGTAACATAACCATTTACGGTTGCATCACATCCATATTAGTGGATGTATATTTTCTTTATTTATGCCCTTCCATTTTCTCCCCAATTTGGTCAACCACATCTTTTCAGAAGGCAGTGTAACACAATTGGAAGGCATCGCTATCTGCCTTCTTCTGCATACATTTCCATGATTAATGTCACCTTGATTGTCAAGGGAGAGACAGTATACCATTCATTCCACCAAAATTTTGCTTCCTTCGCTTTTAGGTCTTGGATGGCTGTAGTATTGTTGGAATTTGAAGTCGAGCTCTCCTGACATAAGTGCAAACGCTTTCCTATTGCACTTCTTAGGAGTTGTCCATTGAAACTACTGACAAATGCGTAAAATACAAGACTGTAGAGTTTTTATAGTGTTGACTAGGTGAGGATCTACTGTAGACGTTTCTTGTATAGTATATTATTAAAACTCGACTTGAAGTTGGTTCTCTTATCAGTCAGTGATTTTTAACTGCCTCTTATACGTTCCAGCCATGGACTCGTACATTATAAGGGGCAGTGAAATTGAATGCAAAGAAAAAATTTGATTTGCCTGACCGTAAAGCCCGTTTAATTTATTAGAAAGGTTTTACTAAGGAAAGGAAACATTTTACCTTCCTTTTGTGCTTAATTCATTTACGTAACCCTGTAAATTTGTGATAATAAAGTCTATAGAATGCTTAGCATTCCCAGGTTGGACCATTCATAAAGTCATTAACTATCAGACCAAATCAAAGCTCCAATGGTTTTGCCCGTTCTCATTTTTTGGTTGACCAGAAAAAAGTCCCTAATGTAATGTTAATATAATATAATAACATATGAGGGCGCACGGTGGCTTAGTGGTTAGCACGTTCGCCTCACACCTCCAGGTTCGATTCCCACCGTGGCCCTGTGTGTGTGCGGAGTTTGCATGTTCTCTCCGTGCTGCGGGGGTTTCTTCCGGGTATTCCGGTTTCCTCCCCCAGTCCAAAGACATGCATGGTAGGCTGATTGGCATGTCTAAAGTATTCGTAGTGTATGAATGGGTGTTTGAGTGTGTATGTGATTGTGCCCTGCGATGGATTGGCACCCTGTCCAGGGTGTACCCCGCCTTGTGCCCCATGCTTCCTGGGATAGACTCCAGGTTCCCCATGACCCTGAAAAAGATAAGCGGTATAGAGGATGGATGGATGGATGGATAATAACATATGGCAAGCAAGTTATATAGGTGCATTAATACTGACAAAGGGAAATGAAAGAGTATATAAATACCCAGGCAAGGAATGACGCTGTGTCGCCAGGCATTATACGCTTAAACAGTATCAAATGTAGCACATCCTGTGAGTGCCCTCAGCAACATACCAAATGAAAACCTTTCTTTTGTCACAGCCAATAGGGAGCAAGGTTTTTCTTCCTCTGGATGTTGCACGAGAGAAGGAAAAACCCACTTATAGCCACTACATCAGCAGTGTTCTTATTTCCCCTTCAATAAAAACGGCTGCTGAGCCAATCAACATGTCAGTCTAGAATGAAATATAAAATCAGTGTATGTTTGACTAGTTAACATTGGTTACCTTTATTTATTTAGGATACCACCATAAATGTTTGGCGGAAAAATAAACGATAAGTTTCTTTTTATTTACCTTCCTGTCTATAAACTTTTCTTGTGTCTACTCCTTAACTAAAGCTTCTGAACTTCGAACCTCAGAGGTTGGACTTCGGAGCTCAGAATGTCGCAAAACTGCGAAGTGTGTAGTCAGGGTTATAGATTTATCAAGCGTTTACGCCTGTATGTCGATCGATCTAAAGCAAACACTTGTATATAAACATCATAACTCATTTGAAGGTAAGCAGTTGAGCTACTTTGTTTACTGATGCCGCTGTGAGCGGCCATTTTGATTGGGCGTCACGTGCATGACGAGTCGTGGAGACCATCCCGAGTTCCCGAGTTGAGACAAGTGACGAGACTGAATATCCCCCTGTCGTGCACCTCAGGAAGGAGCGGATTATCTTGTGTTAGGAGTAGAGAAAACCCTCAAATGCGCAGGATGATGGAGTAGAGTTTTTGTGCCCTGCAGCCAGAGATGTAAGTTTGGGCTGTGTGAGCACCAGAGACACACAGAGAAATGTTTTGTAGAGGAGGAAGTTCTGCTTTCAGTTTGTTTCATGTGAATTTTTTATGCTTGTGTCTTTCTGTATATGTCTAGACTGTACTTGTTCAGCTCTTCGTTTGTAATAGTGTGTGTGTGCGTTCTCTATATGTGTATGTGTTTGCCATGAAGAACTAGTCTGTATCAGTATTTCTCAGCTCTGTGGGGTTTTATTTTAAATGTTCTGTTTGTGTGTGTTTCCCAGGAGGCTGTAACTTAAAGAAGCAGTCAAGTCAGGCTCTGAAGCACTGCGCTGAGCTGCTGGGGTTGGATGAAGAAGACCTACGAGTCAGCCTCACCACCAGAGTTATGCTCACAACAGCTGGAGGCGCTAAAGACACTTCTATCAAGTGAGACCAACTCAGATCTCTCTCTCTCTCTCTCTCTCTCTAACTTACAAAGACACACACACACAAATGCACACAGCTCTATTCTTTCATTACGAAGCATTTCCATGAATTAACTCGCTCATTATTCACTGCTATATATGTTGATGTGGGAAATCTTCCTATTTAAAAGGTTTCGCATGCTCATCATGAACAGTATTGCGTTATGAATGTGTACACTGATGAGGAGCTCTGGAATGGTTC
Source organism: Ictalurus furcatus (assembly GCF_023375685.1). Taxonomy (NCBI): domain Eukaryota; kingdom Metazoa; phylum Chordata; class Actinopteri; order Siluriformes; family Ictaluridae; genus Ictalurus; species Ictalurus furcatus. Next base: position 6,451,354 of record NC_071256.1, read on the forward strand.
AATTTTAAATATTAGGCTATTCTCGATAGCACTCTTAGTCCCTGACCTGGTGAACTAGCATGAGGATGTGTGTTTCTGATCGAGAGTCCAAAGCACTTCTATAATTCGTTCTGGATAAGGGCGTCTATTAAGAAATGCAGTAAGCCATGCAAAGTTTATGACGTGAAGTCGATCAAGTCGAGGTTTACGTGAGTCAGTCTTCTTACGTGTAGATTTACACACACTCGAGCACGAGTAGGATACGGACGTTTTAACGAATTTACACTATTTTCACGAACACCAAAGTTCTTGTGTAAACGCTCGAACGAACAAATCTGTCCGTGATAAACGAGGGCCGACGTACCCAACGGATGCTCCATGGAAACGGATCGAAAACTGTGTGTAATTGTTGGAGTCTATGGAAGGAGTCTCCAGTGTCAGCACTTCACTGGGAAAGTCTTTGAGTTTCTTGGTAACATGATAAGCTGCACTTCAAGAGAGAAATAGCTGGTGAGCTATTCCCCCACCCCCCCCCCCCCCCCCCCGTTGAGACTTCTTCCATTTTTAAAAATTTATTTATTTATTTCATTTTTTCGCTTTCCGGCAGTTTCCTTTACCTTTACCAACTGCAGCAGTTTTGTGTCATTTAATGTCGGGTTAATGTTGTGCCATTTATACAACTGCAGTTATCACACTGTGGGATTTTTTTTCACACTGTTCCACTTCTAAGTCATCTCAAACCTGCTGTGAACATCCAAGAATCACTGAATGTCATTTGTCGCTGTGGCTACCGACAGATGTCTGGCTCATAAAATTCGTACCCATGTCCTCGCTCACCTTTTTTGTGAATGCTGCACTGGGTGAAAAAACAGGAATGGATGAGAGAGCTGGTGGAAAGCTTCTCACGCACGCGCACACTTTGTGCGTGTGCGTGTGTGTGTGTGTGTGTGTGTGTGTGTGTGTGTGTGAGTTATTGGTCTGTTTTGGTGTGTGGATGTGTTTTTGTTCTGGTCAGATGGATTTACTGGGATAGATTTGAGTTTTTAGGTGGCTGCATAGAGCTTGTACAGACTTGTGCTAATGAGTAGAAAGGGACTAATCACAAAATTGTGACTCTCTCTTTCTCTCTCTCTCTCTGTCTTTCTCTCTTTCTGAGCCGCATGATTTGTAAGCAATAACACAAAATGGTGCATGCTGTTATAAGAAAACGACTATTCTAATCAATGACTATCATTTCGCAGTGTCACATTCGCAAAGTGTTTGTCTCCAACACTAACAATTTATTTCTAAATGTATTAAAGATACTTTCGATCCATTTATAGTTGCAGAATATAGCCAGAAGAGAAGAATATGCACAAAACATAAAGAGTTACTTTGTATCATCACAAGTTACTTCCTATTATCAATTACATTATCGTTTATATGTATGTATACAATAGTAATTCTGTCAAAATCGAAGCTTGTGAGTGAGAAATATGTGATTTAATGCACCAGGAGTCATTAAAGGCACACTCTAGGGTTTTCAAACGAATCTCTCTTTACTGATGGATTGTAACGGTGGTATTGTAGAATTTGCATTATATAGTCCATCCATCCATCTTCTATACTGCTTATCCTACACATGGTTACGGTGGAGCCTGGAGCCTATTCCAGGGAACTCGGCGCACAAGGCAGGGGACACCCTAGACTGGGTGCCAACCCATCGCAGGGCACAATCACACACACATACTCACACACACATTCACACACTACGAACAATTTGGAAATGCCAATCAGCCTACAACGCGTGTCTTTGGACTGGAGAACGAAATTTTTTAGGACCTGTGAATTCAAGTGTCTCAGTCTTTATTAACCAATAGAAGACAAGAGAAAGGGCTGTGGGGTGTTAAAAACCACGCCAGAGCTTTTGCATCACTAGCTGCGTTTACATGGACAGCAATAATCCACTCTTAATCCGATTAAGACCATACTCTAATTAAGAAACTACCATGTAAACAGCAATGACTACGTTTACATGGACAGCATTAATCTAATTATTGACCTTACTCTGATTAAGATAATAATGTGATTAAGGTGTTTACATGAGTCGCTTTTAGAATACTCCTGTCATGTTCCCGTTTTACATGTTTTAGAACATAATTAGATTAACAGTCACCGCGCCACGCCGTCCGACGTCCCACCAGAATTTCATGTATCAACATACAGGTCGTCTACGTTATGGTACCGTATACAGTTTTGGGTGTTTTTATTTTATTTTTTACGAACGCTTTAAGTGCAGTTAATTATTTGTCATGCTGTACGTGCAAATAGACAACTGCTTGAAGCCGTGGGCTGCGTCCCAAATCGCGTAATTACCGTCTATATAGTAGCCGAGATACATGTATTTTTCCCCACTACAGGCCTATAGTAGGCAAGTATGCGATTTGGGACGCGGCCGAACTCTCATGTTCGCCGTAAAACGTAAAACTGCCGTGTGTGATCGTGTCCTGTCGCAAAATGCGGTGAAAACTCTCACACGACGTTCATAATGTGATTAAGGTGTTTACATGTCTGTAATACACGTCCATAATGCGACTAAAACAGGAGTACTCCACCTGTCTTAATTCGATTATTGCTTACTTCTATTATGACCTTAATTAGATTAAGGTAAGTAAAAATTGCTGTTTACATGGTGGTATCTTAATCAAAGTATGGTCTTAATTGGATTAAGAGTGGATTATTGTTGTCCATGTAAACGCAGCTAGTTTTTACTTTCCTTAATCTAATTAAGGTCATAATCAAAGTTAGCAATAATCTAATTAAGACAGGTGGAGTACTCCTGTTTTAGTCGCATTATGGACGTGTAGTAGTGACATATAAACACCTTAATCACATTATGAACGTCGTGTGGGAGTTTTCACCGCATTTTGCGACAGGACACGATCACACACGGCAGTTTTACGGCGAACAAGAGAGTTCGGCCGCGTCCCAAATCGCATACTTTCCTACTATAGGCCTGTAGTGGGGAAAAATACATGTATCGGCTACTATATAGACGGTAACTACGCGATTTGGGACACACCCACCGCTTCAAGCAGTTGTCTATTAGCACGTATAGCATGACAAATAATTAACTGCACTTAAAGCGTTCGTAAAAATATTAAATAAAAAATAGCCAAAACTGTATACGGTACCATAACGAAGACGAACTGCATGTTGATACGTGAAATTCTGGAGGGACGTGGGACGGTGTGGTGCGGTGACGTAATGACGTGTGCCGTTAATCTAATTATGTTCTAAAACATGTGAAACGGGTACATGACAGGAGTATTCTAAAAGCAACTCATGTAAACACCTTAATCACATTATTACCTTTCTTAGATTAAGGTCAATAATTAGATTATTGCTGTCCATGTAAGCGTAGTCAGTGTTTTCTTACTGTTTCTTGGCACACATCTTTAAACCTTTTAGCTGTCCCATTTACTGACATACGCTTAGGATTTTTCTCTCTTCATGCTTGTTAGTTTCTTGAAATTCTTTCTTTGCTCAGCACAGGGAAACACATTGAAACTCTTGTCTGTGATAATCACACGTACGCTACAGTGATCGTGGATGGTCGCACACAGACTGTGGTGCAGTGGTGGCTCATTCATAGAGGATGGTAGAAGCAGCGCCCCACCAAATATTAAACTTCAGAAAGTCCTGATTTATAACTGTACATTTTAAATTCTGTCAGAGTGCTAATTAACGCTTTTGAAACCCTAATGATTTAAAAATGTTAATTTTTTAAAAAAAGGCCAAAGATAAGTCGATAATCCGTCGATTCTCCTTGCGTTTCTAGATGTTGCACATCAGTTATCATGGCACCTGGTGGTCAAACAATTGGAAATGAAACAATCACTATTGGATGTCCATATGGGAATTTTTTTTTTTCTGCCCCATGCTCGTTCTATGAACAGACAGGACAGTTAATGACCAGGGTTGCCAGATTGGTCTGTTTTAAAACCCTCCACAGTTACCAATATCTTGTTTTATTGAATGTAATACGTTTCCGCAAAATGGCAAAGTATAAGTGCAGACAGTGTTTCTATGATAAGCAAAACTATTTCTGTTAAGTTATTGAAAAGACTGAGAGAACGGAAAGGAGGCTTATGGAGTGGATAATGATTGTATTAGACTGTAAGCTTGATGTATGTTGTCGACGTTCAACAGCCTGTTACGGGGTTACTCTAAAATTCCGCTAGGCATTTTCACTAGAAATTCACCTTGTTATTAATGATGACGTTGTGTGCTGTCATTTTTACCATCGGGCACACTTTATTTATGTATGTATTTATTTATTTATTTATTTATTTATTTATTTATTTAAATTGAAAACATTTTTTTACTAGGACTCGAACCTTGTGTTCTGTTTGGGCCGCTTCTTTGTTTTGAAATGTGCTTAGGAAAAACATACTTAATGTGTTCTGTTCTTTGAGTGGTTAGAGGTCCGACTGATCCTCGTCTCTCCTCGCTGAATCACGTCTCTCTGCTGTTATCAATCATCCCACATGGGCCTCTGCTTCCTTCCTAGATTCATTCCCTTGTCAACGTTTTATCTCTTCATTTATTGTGCTGATGTGTGTGTGTGTGTGTGTGTGTGTGTGTGTGTGTGTGTATATATATATATATATATATATATATATATATATATATATATATATATATATATATATATATATATATATATATATAATATAATGTGTGTGTGTACGTGCATGCACATGTGGGAGGGTGGGTGTACAGATGAGCCTCTGTTTTGTGTTGGTGTCTCTGTGAGAAAAAGGTGAAGTGAATGAGAATGATGAATGGTTGCTTAGCGAGAGAGATTCTGGCTCGTTTGTCATGGAAGCAGGCGCTCAGTCACTGATGAACAGCAGGACCACATGTTTGCCGTTACGTCTTTATCAACGAAGTGTATCAGCCAATGCGGTAATTAGCAGGAAGCTAAGTGTGGATTGAGCTTTTCATGGCTTAAGCATTTGAGTTCTGAGGGAGTTCAGAGTGACTTAAGACCAAAAGTAATGTCCAGGAAAGCTGAATGTATTTAGACTTGCATCAATTTTTGTTACCTGCTCATTCGCATTATACAAGTGTAGGTTGCCAGATTTTTCTTGAGTATAAGCATCTGAGAATGGATTTTTCATCTAGATCACCACCTAAAAAATACAGGGCTAGAAAGTGAGTTTTTTTTTTTTTTTTTTCTCTTTTCATGTCAAATGTAACATGATGCAACATAATTGGAAGAGGGGGGGCACGGTGGATTAGTGTTTAGCATGTTCGTCTCACACCTCCGGGGTTGGAGGTTTGAATCCTGCCTCTGCCCTGTGTGTGCGGAGTTAGCATGTTCTCAGTGTGCTTCGGGGGTTTCCTCCAGGTACTCCGGTTTCCTTCCCCAGTCCAAAGACATGTGCTGTAGGCTGATTGGCAATTCCAAATTGTCCAAAATGTATGAATGGGGTGTGCAATGTGTTGCCACTCTGTCCAGGGTGTCCCCTGCCTTGTTCCCAGAGTTCCGTGGGATAGGCTCCAAGCTCCCTGCGACCTTGTGTAAGATAAGCAGTATAGAAAATGGATGGATGGATAATTGTAAGAGACTGTTTTAAAATAACAAATAAAAAAGACTAATACAATGATATACGCGTAAATTAAACCAAAAATTCGGTTTATTTGAACAATCATTATTCTGAGCTTATAAAATAGAACTTGATCCAGCGCGTCCTATAATTTGCCATTTTATTGATCTTTTATACCACATGCTGACAGTTATTGGTGTGCACGATTTAAACAATACACAATATACGAAATCAAGTTCCTGAAACTATTTTGTCGTACATTTAATTCGTTTTTTTGATTTATTGAATTCGTAAAATAATGGAACTATGTTTTTGTTCAACTCCGTGCTATAATCTCAGCTACTCGCGAAATATGATAATGATCTAGTTCTTCATTAGGAAGCTAAAGAAAAGTGACATCCCAATCCAAATCAGCTCCAGGTTGTAACACTACAAAATGGAAACGTTTTAAACGCTACGAATATTTAATGCAAGTCACTGTGTGGTAAAACCATCATTTGTTTTCTTGGTCGTGAATTATAGTCTGCTGTTCATCTGCTCTGTAGGTCATATATGATGAATCTGCATTCATAATGTATCTTTGGGTTAAATGCAGATTAATGAACACATTTAAGATGAGTTGCCTGATGTGTCCATGCTCACTAAATAGTTTCCTTGGTCCAGCCAGATTGTAGTGTGTAATGTAGAGTGTAATGTGGTCTGTTACCTGAAACAGGTTTGATACCTCTAGTTTGAAGGATAAGCTGACCAAGCATTCATTTGCTATGATTACACTCACATTAAATTAATTCATGCCTTTATTCAATTATAACCCTAAATGTTTGGTCCTCGTCGTCTCAGATTAAGATGCTGTTTCATCCGATCTACCAAAAAAAAAAAAAACCTTTTTTTTTCTTTCTGGATTGTAGTATTTATTAATAAATAGAGCCCTTGAATGGCAGTCTATGATTTTTTTATTTTTTTTTATTTATTTTTTTTTGTGTGTGCCTATTTACAGTCCAAAAGATAAATGTGTTCAATCAAACTGTCAGAGCCACGCCTCTGTGTTTGCCACACCACGTGCATAACCCTAGCACAGCTTCTGTCTAGCTTTTAAGTTTGTAGTTACCTCCAAGTTCTGAATATCAGTGTAGGCTCTGTGCCTGAGTGATGGAGAAGAGAAAATCCTGGGTCAAAGTCACGTACGAGTGAGAGCACGATGTGCAGAATGCAGGAAGAAAATGTGAGCACATGCTGATCCATGAGCTTTACTGAAATATTTTACTTTGCTCTCTCTCTCTCTCTCTCTCTCTCTCTCTCTCTCTCTCTCTCTCTCTCTCTCTCTCTTTCTCTTTTCCCTTCTGCAGTTTATAACTTGTGTCTGAAGTTCTACTTCGTAATTCACTTACTGACCTCTTTCCCTTTCTCCATATGTCTGTTTCTCTCCTTTGCCCTGGGAAGACTTTCAGGATTGTGAATAAAACATGACCACCTATTGGTTGAAGAAGTGTGTGTGTGTGTGTGTGTGTGTGTGTGTGTGTGTGTGTGTGTGGACATCTGCCATACAGAGGAATTTAAAGCTTTTCACCCCAAATGGATGATTATATTGACCGTGGGAATGTCATGTACGCTGGTGGAAGTTTTCAGAGACAGGAAAATGCGTTTTTGTCTTATTAACTTCAGTAGAGGGGGGGACAGAAGCTGGTGAGGGAAAGCCTGTTTATAGCTGCTATAACATAAGTGAATACAGGAACTAACTTGTTTTGTGGACGTTTCACAGCATTACATGTAACTATGAACAGATAAAAAGAATGATGTGTAATATGGAGATGTTATTCTGCTTCGTGTCGTGCCACCTCACCTCACACCACCCCGTCGTTGATAACTTTCCTGTAACGGCATGCCCCATCATGTGTTATTCCATTCTTCATATAACTCAGTAAATGAAGTTAATTATGTCAGTTACTTAACCTCTGTTGACTTTAGTGCGTTGGCACACCTCACCTTGGTTAACTCTAGTCTGGTTTCATTAATGTTAAGCCATTAGACAGTAAGGTTGACCGTAGGATCTTGTTTCTCATGGCCTGAAAGTCCTTTATCTGCCCTCTGGTAAACCACTAATGTGTAATTATGGGCCTCCATCTGCTCACACGACCGATGATTGTGAGATTGTTGTGCTTCGGGAACATTCTCCGTTCTCCACATAAACCCTCAGGAGTTCTGTTAGAGGGACTTTTGGGTTCTTGCTGACCTTCCTGACTAAAGCCCTTGCTCATTTTGTGTTGGCTACAGTTCTAGGCAGAGTCATGTTTGAACTTCTTCCGTTCCGAATTATGGGAAGTCACTGTGTTCTTCAGGACCTTCAAAGCTGTAGAAAATATTCACCTCGTGCAAAAAAACCCTGTCTCTGAGACATACGGACAATTCCTTCTCGAGGATGTAATGTGGAAACAGGATGCACCGGAGTTTCACTGTGAATGGCAAAGCAAAGGGTGTGTGTTTGTGTCACAGGGCAGAGAAACACACTCGGTAGAAAGAGCTGTCTGCCCTCTTCCGCATACATGAGAACAGGGAGGTGTACGATTGGCTAGTGTTTATATGATTGAGAGAGAGAGAGAGCATGACCAATTTAGAACACAACTCGCTTCGAACTCATGCGATCTCTTGACAATCGAGCAAACACTTTTCTGTTGCAGCACTCGGGAGCCCCTAGTGTTTTATTTTTAATACATTTACAAAACTTTATGAAACCTCCATTAAGAATTAGCATGAGAGAAAGTTTTGCAGGCGGATGAGGAAAAATAAATGTAATTTTAGCGTCTTGGCCCAAATCTGCAGAAAATCTGTGGTAATTTCGAACATTGCAGAGTTTGCGGGATTTTTTGCGTTAATTTCTGCGAACGCAAAATCACGAAATCCTGTCGGGACTGATTGATGTCTTGTAATTATTAGCACGTTTAATTGCTCAATTGAATAATGGAATAATTGAGACCTCAGTAACCTAAATAAGTTCAACTTGTGTGAAACTAAAGTGTTTGTGATTTTTTTTTTTTTTGGTGGAGTATTTGAATAGTTTATGGGATGTAGGATTATTTTAAAACAAGCTTCTAGTATGTGACCTATATAATGCCATTTCTATTTTCCTCTCTTGCTCTCAGGGTTCCTCTGAAAGTGGAGCAGGCGAATAACGCACGCGACGCTTTAGCGAAGGCCGTTTACAGCCATCTCTTTGATCACGTGGTCACCAGAGTCAATCAGTGCTTCCCCTTTGATTCCTCAGCTAATTTCATCGGCGTGCTGGACATCGCCGGCTTCGGTGAGTGTGTGTGTGTGTGTATGTGTGTGTATGTGTGTGTATGTGTGTGTATGTGTGTGTATGTGTGTGTATGTGTGTGTGTGTGTGTGTGTGTGTGTGTGTGTGTGTGTGTGTGAAAACCTCAAGTGACATCCTGGTGAGGACCAAATGTCCCCACAAGGATAGGAATATTTGACAGTGTTGACCTTGTGGGGTAATTGTCCTGGTCCCTTTTTTAGGTTAAGGTGAGGGTTAGATCTTTCATCTCTTCTACTTTCATATCTTCTGCTTTCGTGCTTTCTCTGACTTCTTCCCATATCGTTTGTCCTTTTTTTTCCCTCTCACTTTATGACTCTCTTTCTCTCCCTTCTAACTCCGTTATCCTCTCTTTCTCTCTGTGTTTCTCAATCTCTCCCGCTCTCACTATCTCGTTGTGTTTCTCAGAATATTTCGAGCACAACAGTTTCGAGCAGTTCTGCATCAACTACTGTAATGAGAAGCTGCAGCAGTTCTTCAATGAGCGCATCCTCAAAGAGGTAAGTGGACAGCACACGTCCTCACTCCTTCCCTCCATCCCTCATCCCCCCCCCATCCCCCTTGCCCTGTGATGGAGATTTACCTTTACCTTATCTCACTTGCTCTCAAATCCCTGAAAGTGCTGACCCTAAGCACTGATCATGTTTTTATTTATTTTTTAATGCTTCAATGAAGTATTATTCTGATTGTATGGGTAGGACGCAGCTGAGCGTAGACTGATTTTACGCCCTGTCAACATGTATATGGATATTTTTAAAAATGTATTGGAACACTGAACACAACCTGTGCATGTCCACTGCAGCTTCTGCAAGTGTTACGAGTTGTACTAGGACTCTGTTTATCATGGTTGCTAAACAAGTCGTGTAAAAATAGAACAGTTCTAATCGAATTATTGTAATAATTAAAAATTATGATGCACACTCTACTGCTCTGGAATTCACCCCACTGACACTACAAACTCCGCCGCGAGCAGAGATTTTTGGATAAGATCCGAGCTATAGTCCCACCTCATCCTCAGTCCCACTCATGATGATTAATCGTTTCCTTTTTTCAAACGTCTTGGGGTTTTTGCGCATTTTGCCATTTAATACGCCGCTCATAATAGACACAACAGTTTATATTGCTGGGTTGTGTATCATAGAATCCAGTGAATTGGATGCAATTGCAGAATTTTTAAAAAAATTTTTATAGCAAAACAACTCAAAACAAGCGAAGACTGTAAAAGGACCCCAAAACAGAAACAACCAAAACAAGGGACTTGAAAACATGAAAGCAAAAACCACTCATGATGCAAATATATGAAGTGTGCATGGTGGACATGACATTGTGAGCATTTTCAAATCGTTCATCATGTAAGCAGTTTTGCGTTTTCGTGCATTATCTTAGAAAATGCTGTTAATCTAGGTGGGATTTTATTTAAAAAATTTTTTTAAAACTATGGCTGTATAAATATTGGGCCTTAAACTGTTTAGTCTGATGAATATGATTATTCCTGAACATATATGATTATTATAAACATCAATCACCTGATCCTAGATCAGTTCTTGGACTTAAAACACTTTTCAAGCTGGGTTCATTTCTCCCAGTAACATGACATGTTACATAACATAGTTTAGTCAATTCCCACCCACCAGCAAGCTTTGCGCAAGGTCACAGGGCAGAGTAACACACTCCGAGGAAAGCACTATCCGCTCTCATACGCAGACATGATTGACAGGGAGAGTGAATATGCCGTCCCTCCCACCCAGAGAGCATGAATACAATTTGCTCTCTTGTACTCCTGGCTATAGATGCATGGCTGTGGCATCGTCACACTTTGACCTTGCGATTTCAAGGGTGAACACGTCTTTGTTGCTCGACTCGGGAGCCCAATAATGTCATTTTTAAACAATATGACTAATTACTGATTCAGATGGGATCAAGCGTGTGTGTGACTACCCCAAATCAAGATGTCTCATTGAGACATTATCACTCACGTGTTCCTGTCAGTGTTACATGACAGACGCAGTACTCGGTAACAATAACAAGATGGTGCATGAGAGTTTTTATAACAAATTGCTTTATGAGAGGTGATGAAATTGCTACTTTTCAGACTTACTGGATTAAAATATTGGGGTTTTTTTTTGCCCTGTATTTCCAGATGTACAGCATGTTATTGACTTTTATTATGGACAAAGAGTAGCTGATCCTAGATCAGTGCTTAGACTGTATCATTTGTTAAATGTGGACATATAGGTAAGTGACAGCTGATCAGAGATCAGTTTTTGGACTCTAATGTGATAAATATGTCTGTATATTCATGAAGCAACTGATCCTAGATCAGTGTTTAGACTGTATCATTTGTTAAATGTGGCCATATAGGCAAGTGACAGCTGATCAGAGATCAGTTTTTGGACTCTGTGGTCTGATTAATATAACCGTTTAGACTGTAAGCTATTGATATTCAAACAATTTTAGCCTCTTGGGCAATTGACAGCTGATCCTAGACTCTGTATGTCGATGTTTATAATTGCTTAGACACCCCCCCCCCCCCCCGCCCCCTTTTCCCAAGAATCACAGCTGCTATAGAATGCATTAGTGTGGCAGCATTTGGATTATGGCCTAAATGTCTTGCGCATCATTAATCCTGCTCATATTGAATGTTTACTATTTAAAAAAAAAAAAAACATTTCTTCGTGTGGACAGGTTTTTTATTTTATTTTTATATTTCCTTGATTGGAAATTAATGCATTTTTTAAAATTATTATTTAGTAACAAAGTAAAATAGTAAAGATAATTTACAGACACTTTATATTTTTCTACAGGTCGAAAGAATACCTAGATCCTAGAGCAATGCTTTATTAGTAGAACAATAAAGCATTGCACTTCAGCTTATGCAGAGAAAATAATGTATACTGATGTATTTTTGAGTCACTCGCTGATGTGTGTTTAATCTGTTCGACTTCCAGGAGCAGGAGCTGTATCAGAGAGAGGGACTGGGAGTGAATGAGGTGAAATACATTGACAATCAAGACTGTATAGGTATGTATCTTTGGTACACACACGCGCACATGCACACAGTGTTTGGGTAATGAAATAAAGACCATCTTCAGGGTTCTACAAAGGAATAATAACTGGAGGTTCCTTCTCTGTAGATCATTATTTTTAATAATCTATGACCATTTTTAAGTTGATTGATTGGACAAGGATCTTTTTATGCTGTGAGTTTGAGCTGTGAATGAACCATACAAATCCAATGACTATGTTTGGTTTGCGAAAGTAAAAAAATAAAATAAAATGTAGGGTCTTTTCCCCCCTTTTCTGGTTGTTAAATCTACTTATCCAACTACAATTAGAAGAAAAAAAAAAGAAAAAAAAAACAGCCCAGACGTTAACCCTCTACTGCATCAATTGTTGCATTTAAATAAATAAATAAATAAATAAGCACAGTTGTAAAAGTATGTGGATGGATTTACTCACTCAAAATATAAAAATATATATAAAAATTAGATCCAAACACCTTTTTAATTCTTTCTCTTGAAACATAAATTTGATAAAATAAGGTGCAATTGCAAAGTGTCTGAAATTACTCATACTGAAGTTTCTCATACTTTGAATGCAAAAAAAAAAAAATGCAAATATACTATTAGAGAAGCCTAGTGTCCTTTTTGCTATGTCGGCCTGTTTCAATTCATGAACGCACGTACTACAGTTGCATTATCGCATGTTGTTACATTTTACCATTTAACAGAATACTCAAAATATATAAACTTGTTTAAATGACAAAAAAAAAATACATGCTAACTCCTCAGATAGTGTTTAAATTTTTTTCCTTTAAGTCGTTTTGTCTAAATATTGAGAAATTGATTAAAAAAAAAATTTTGAGAGCCCTTCAAGGATGACTTTCACCATGCCATGTGATTGCAGAAAAAGAAGTGCAAGCAGCAGTTCCTGGTCATCTCGCATGGCTTTTTTTTTTGTTTTGATTTGTTTTGTCAAAGTTAAAGCCCCCACCCACCTTTCCAGTTACATAGCAAAATAGTAGTATTGTATTATTGCCTATAAAAAAAAAACTGGTGATAAATGAATTGTTGCCATTTGGCAACATCATGCAGTAAAGGGTTGAATCCACTGCTGCTACTGATTTGTCTACATCAGATGTGTATGTATGTTTTCAGTGGTTGTTGTTGGTTTGAGCTAAAGCAGTGTTTTTGTTTTGTGTTCGCTGCATGGTAGTACATATCTAAACCCTGAAGCTCTGTTATCAGTATGTACTGCTGGGCACATGAGTAAATGCGTAGCAGAGAACAAGCAAATAAATGCGACCACACACTAGTCGCTGGGGTAATATAGCATTATGTATTAATTATATATTAATATTGATGGTTTAGAAATGAAGTGAGTGATAGGATGGAGGTGAGAAAATGATGCAGGAAACAGAAATAGGGAGTGATTTATTTGTGTGTTTGTGTGTCTGCTGCTAGTGTGGACTCTGCTTTTATGGTATTACTTTACTCCATCCATGAGAGCTCTGCTCTACTGGGGTCAATGTGAACACACAGTCAAAGGGCTGATGGGAAATTTGTTTTTCTGTGCTGAGTGCAGTAATGTGCTGTACACTCCAATCGATTTCGAAGGCAACATCAGAAGGAATCCATGGACCCAACCAGCCTTGTGTTATCAGTTCAGACTGGTGGTGGTTGTGTAATGGTGTGGGGATTTTTTTTTTCTTAATACCAATCAAGCATCAGTTAAATGTCACTACCTATTACTTTTTTATATTTTTAATTTCTAACACTGCCTTCAATCTCCTGCCTTTCTGAGTCTGTCCTCCTCTATCCATGTTCCTGACGAGTCCACTATGAAGTGCCCACCTAATGAACCCTTCTTTAATGCGACAGCACGGTTTTCTCTCACTGTCTTCCTTAGTTAACATTTTTGTGGGGGAAAATGCTGGCGTACTTTTTACTGTGACAGTTTAGGAGAGGCATGACGGAATGTTCTGGATGCGACTCGTGTGCTTTGTGTCTTAATGTGTTATTATCCTTCAAGAGGTGTTTATGGCTTGTTTTGAATAACTGCCACGTTCTTGGCCTTCGACTGACTGGGCCATTTAATGGGTGTGTAATTTTAAAAAGCAAGCCGTCTATTGACGTGAGGTGTTTGGTGCTTTTGACATATCGGGGAAGCTTGAGAGGCTCTGTTCCAAATAGTGCGCGTCTTCTTTTTTTTTCCTTTCTTTATAAGGCTGTTCGGCTCGTCGCTGCTTCTTCTTTCCTTCAGGTTGTCTGTCTGAGATTATTGCGATATCTCAAGGACGAGTGGTTTAACGTTTGTAGATTTTATATGGAATCATCATTGTGACCAGAAGATGAACTGATTAGATTTTTGGACTTGATCAAGGTCAAGCTCAAGGTTACACAGCACAATTGTAGGTATACGCAACTGTGATGTATTTGTACAAATACAAGTAATATCACTTCTTTGTGTTGCTTTAAAAAACAAACAAACTTGGATCTGAAATATTTTCTAATGTTACTTTTTCCCGTGAAGCGACATTCACTGGACAGCACATCATCCGAGTCACAACATCCCTGTTTGTCAGGTTTCCAAGTAAAAGTGGAAGATTTTATGCACTGTGATAAACACACTCGCCAGCCCTGTCTCTGTTAAAGCTTTCTGCTGTTGTCGTGATTATTGTCATGGTTTGTGTCTCAAATCAAAAATACCGGCTTTACTTTTAAAAGTATTTAATAATCTAGAAAATCCAGAACGCTGGTACATAAAACACAGATTTCAGATTTTCGAATTCAGACACTAACTGTAATAGGGAAACCCGTTAATATTGGTGCATAATAACGATTTAGAATAGTACAAAAGTTTGCCATGTTTTTCGGAGGTCTGTAGACGGGAAAATGTATCCGTTTTTATTACTGCGCTACGTAAGGGCGGTGTGTCAGGATAGTAGAAAGGACTAAAATATCATGCATCCTATTATTTAAACATGGCTTGCTTGAATGTGACAGTTTGTCAGATAAATAAATGAAACCAAAATGGAGACTGAGTTTCTCTCGTGATCCCATTTTGAGATCAAGCAACCCCACGTGGGTAGTTTGGGAACCCGTGATCTAGGTGTTATGGGTCAGGTATTTTGAACATTCTGCCATTATGCACACAATTTTTTTTTTGTGTGTGTGTGTGTTTTAGACCTGGTAGAGTCAAAGCTAGTGGGCATCTTGGACATTTTGGATGAAGAAAACCGTCTACCTCAGCCAAGCGATCAGCACTTTACTGAAACCGTCCACAGCAAGCACAAAAACCACTTCCGCTTAAGTGTGAGTGTTTGTTTGTCGTGTAATTATACAAAGACACACACAGACACTGAAACTAAATACTGTTAATATAACAATCTTTTGAAATAATGGTTGTGTGTGATAACTAGTTCTGCATTTGTGTTCTATTAAATGCTATATAAATATAATATATTGTCGTGTATGTGTGTGTGTGTGTGTATATATATATATATATATATATATATATATATATATATATATATATATATATATATATATATATATAAAATATTCAACACTGACTGTATTGTTATTGCATTGATAGCCTGAATTTTTGGGCAGCTTAACGACACCGTTGTGGGATAGAAATGTCAGCACATGTAGCCTAGCACATGTACGTGTAGATGAGTTCATGAGCGTTCAGTGATTTAAAGGCTAATCTGCTGTCTGCATTCTCAGATTCCCAGGAAGTCCAAGCTTACAGTGCACAGGAACGTGAGGGATGATGAAGGGTTCATCATCAGACATTTTGCAGGAGCTGTGTGTTATGAGACGGTATGAGCACACACACTCGCACTCCACGTACACCTCAGTGTTGCGGTAAGATTGAGATGAGGCAGTATGTGGGAAATGTAAACACATATAAGGTAAAAACCATGACCGGGCGTACTGGTATAAGCAGTGACGCAATGACACTTTCACTTAGAAGTTACTGTATTGTTTTCCCCATTTTAGTGTTTCATTCCTTGCGTACAGCAGTTTGCTAACAATTTAAACAATTATAAAGAATGGAACGTCATGCTTTTTATCCATTTATACATTGAATGTTGTGGATCGAGTTTGTGTTATCATTCACATTTTAGGAGCTATAATCTCTCTCTGCAATTCTCTCTCTTTAGAAGTTATTAGTACTTGTCAGTCTCACTATACACTGAAGATATTTGAGACAATAGATCAGAATTTCAGCTTTCATTTCCTGATATTTAAATTTTCGTTATGTTAAGCAACTTAGAACATGGCACCTTTTGTTTTGACCCACCTGTTTTTTCAAGAGATCCAAAATAATGAAACATGAGATTGAGAGCTGTTTATTGATTGATTCTTTAAACAACTAATAGCTCTGAATGTCTACTCTTGGTTTGAGCCCTGGGTTTCTGCACGAATCTCTGCCTGCCTGTCTGACATCTCGGACTGAATGAGGGAACACCACCTTAAGCTCAACCTGGCAAAATCTGAGCTTCTCGTCATCCCAGCCTGCCCTTCAATCAACCACAACCTCACCGTACAGCTCGGCTCAACCACACTCCAGCCAACCAGGACGGCCAGGAACCTTGGGGTGATTCTTGATGACAGCTTGACCTTTACAGACCACATCTCAACAACTGCACGGTCCTGTAGGTTCACTCTGTACAACATCAAGAAAATCAGACCCTACCTCACCGAACAGGCTACACAGATACTAGTCCAGGCTCTTGTCATATCAAAACTGGACTACTGCAACGCACTGCTCTCTGGCCTCCCAGTCAGCTCCATCAAACCCCTTCAAATGATTCAGAATGCAGCAGCACGCCTCGTCTTCAACCAGCCCAAGAGAACCCATGTCACACCCCTCTTCATCTCCCTCCACTGACTTCCTGTAGCCGCCCGCATCAAATTCAAGGCCTTGATGCTCACGTACAAGACCTTGTCTGGAACAGCACCCTCCTACCTCAACACTCTCCTGAAGGCTTACATTCCCTCACGCAATCTGCAATCGGTTAATAACCGACGTGTAGTAACGCCTACTCAGCATGGCTCAAGAAGACCCTTTCAAGAACCTTCACACTAACTGTTCCTCAGTGGTGGAATGAACTTCCAACCTCAATCCGGACCGCAGAACCTCTCACCATCTTCAAAAGACGGCTAAAGACCCACCTCTTCCGTCAACACCTAAGCAACCCCTAAAATGCCAAACCCCACATTATCCTTTAAAAAAACAACAAAAAAAAAAACACCTGCTCTGGCTCTTACACCTCTACTCTGCACACTTTGCTTTTCTAGAACTCAATTAAAAGATCTTGTATGGTAGCACTACTTGTATTGTTCTCCGCTTGATATATCACTTTGCTTGTATTTCCTCATTTGTAAGTCACTTTGGATAAAAGTGTCTGCTAAATGAATAAATGTAAATTTCACCTCCTGAAGAGGAAACTGAAGAGACAAACCTCCCAAAACACACAACAACTGAAAGAAGCTACAGTACAAGCCTGGAAAAGCAACAGAAAAGAAGAATGCAACAGTTCGGTGATCTCAGTGGGTCACTGGCTTAATGTAGCTATTGCAAACAAGCAACCAACCAAATATTAAGTGTTATTTACTTTGACTGCGTGTTCCAATACTTTTGCTCACTTAAAAATTGGGTGGTCTGCCCCAAAAGGTGAAATTGTTTAAAACATTAGATGTTAAGATCAGGAAATAAAAGCTGAAATTTTGATCCATGGCCTCATATTCGTCTTTTCATCTCGAACCCAAATGTCTTCGATGTATAGCGAAAACTTGCTGTTCCAACACTTTTGAAGCGGACTTTATGTCTGATAATTCTTTGGCCTAGATTATGTGAATCATCCATCATGTCTGCCAAGTCTCTGTGGATTAGTGGTTACCAATTAGCACATCCGTATAAACCTGTGATTTGCTGACACTACTGTCAGAGCTGCTGGTACAGAAAAGTTCATCAACATCTACTGACTAATCAGATTTGAGAAATGAACAGCACTCTGGGATATATAGCATCACGGTATATGGTCACATCCTTATATCAGAGGATTCAGTTTAGTACTATTTAAAATTTTATACTGTATATTTCCTCACTATATGCTTCTCTCCAGGGCTTCTTTAGATGACAACGGTTTTTTTTTTTTTGGTTTTTTTTTTAAGTAATGGTGAAAACCACTGAATATTAATGTTGTGTTGGGAGTTCAAAGAAATTGATCTGATCAAATTTTCGTGTTTTTTTTTTTTTAGTGCACCTGCTTTGTAGTGACACTTTATTTCTTCCCATCTCAGAGCAAGTTCGTGGAGAAGAACAACGACGCTCTGCACATGTCCTTGGGGAGTCTCATTAGTGAGTCAAAGGATCGGTTTATACGCGAGCTCTTCGAGAACTCCAACAGCTCCCGAGATGTCAAGCAGAAAACAGGCAAGCTCAGCTTCATCAGCGTGGGCAACAAATTCAAGGTTAGCTCAAAACAACTATTCATAGATGCAATACTTTTTGTTTATTTACACTCAAGATTATGAACTCTATATTGAGGTAAGAGTAATGCGTCCCAGTGCTTTTATATCAGGGAGAAATAACATTTTTTTAAAAAAAAAACCCTGTTGTTTGAAATAAGATATATTTTCAATTTGAAATGCATAGTAACTCAAATCCTTGGAGTAAATGGTAACTATTCGTTTATTATATTTTTAATCAAGCTTCATGAGTATACAGCAGAAATTATACAGTATATAATATAGTAAACTAACGTAAAGGGAAAATACACTGTTATAATGGAATAGAAAATTTATCGACAAAAATTAGAACTAGGAAATAATCAATGTGGCTCAATGCGAAGGTGATTATTTTCCAATAACTGCACATCCTGAAGTGTTATGTTCTTCTTATAGCACACCAAGTTCCCAATGCTAACAAATTTAATTTATTAAAGAACAGCACATAATACGTTTTATCTATTTGGTGCAATATCCCGCAAACCAGTTAGTACCTTACGTTATGGTAGATATAATCAGTCGTTCCCTCGCCAGCCTCTTTTTATTCTCTCGCTTGAAGTTAATTAGACACAAAGAAAAGCTCCATTTTTTTTTTATGTTACCGAAGAAAAAAAAAAGTCAAACTCTTTCCATCATTGGAAAACTTCACCTTAAATTGTCTTGGATACAAGCCCCTATGTAAGTTCTTACAACCCCGATTCCAAAAAAAAGTTGGGACGCTGCGTAAAATGTAAATTAAAAACAGAATGCAATGAATTGAAAATCTCATAAACCCATATGTTATTCACAATAGAACATGGAAAGCATATCAAATGTTTAAACTGAGGAAATGTACCATTTAAAGAAAAACAATAAGGTAATTTTGAATTTGATGGCCACAGCACGTCTCAAAAAAGTTGGGACGGGGGCAACAAAAGACTGGAAGAGTAAGTGTTACTGAAAAGAAACAGCTGGAGGTTAATTGGCAACAGGTCAGTAACATGATCGGGAAATGTCACGCGAACAGGTGGATTTTACGTTCAGATGAGTGGTCAGATATGAATCTGGCAGGACCAAGAAAGACCACATTGATTAGCATGAACGTGCAGCATAGATATGACTGCAGTCTGACATACTGTACACCTGAGAGCCAAGTGGGAGGTGTGTGTAGGTGAGAATATACAGTGTATATATATGTGTGTGTATATATATATATTTGACTCAATCTTTTTCTGTGCCTAGTCTCATCGCATCAGGTGGAATTCTCTCTCGTGTGTGTGTGTGTGTGTGTGTGTGTGTGTGTGTGTGTGTGTGTGTGTGTGTGTTTGTGTGTGCGGGGTTCTCTGCCCTTTTTTCCTTTATCCATTCTCCTGTCTTCTTTCTCCCACTCTCTCTAACTTTCCATCCCATGCCTCTCCTGGGATGTCTGCCACATGAAAAGGTGGATAGAGAGAGACGATGAACAAAAGAGTGAATGGGACAGAGAGAGAGAGCGAGAGAGAGACCGATAGAGGCTTCAGAAATGGGATGGATATTTCAGGCAAAAATTTACGCTTGACTTTTCAAGGCGTGTGAAACTTTGCATTAGTTAATTTCGAGAAGTGCAGCGTACTTATTAGACATACATTTTGACAGTTCTGACTCATATTTACATGACTCATATATTCTGACTCATATTTACAGTTTTACAGTTACATTTATATAGTGCTTTTCTAGAAACTCAAGAAAACTACAAGGACTAAAAGTTAACTGTCTTCACTTCCTGTTTGTTATTTTCGTAAAGGGCAAAGTTTACTGCACAGTCCCAGATATTACCAAGCAGTTTGGTTGCTTTCTTACTTCTAGGCTGCTTTGTCCAATTATGGAGTGTATGGACGAACTTCCTGGTGTGTTTAGCATGCGTGGTCCTGTTAACATTCGAGATATTTTCAGCCTTTCTCATGTCAAATAGACTTGAATCTCTTTCCCTAATCAAATCAGGTTCAGCTCAGATGTTTCTGTACAGCATCAGTCAGAAGACCATTTGATTTATTGTGCCATTCCAAACCGATGTGTTCATTTGACCTTGTGCTTTTTAAAAGATCACTCCTGCAGTGCCATACATTATAAAAATCTGAGTTTATGGAACACCTACAAGGATAATGGATGAGTACTGATCTATATACTAAACAATGAATTGAACAGTGCATCAGATAAGAAGACAGATGATTTTTTTTTTTTTTTTTTGGTTGCTGTTGCCAGATTTAGGTACATAGCATTTCAAGAACTGACGAACATTGTTCATACTGACAAACTAGGGTTACGTGTTTGGATTTTGGTGCATTAACCCCTTCCCCCCGCCCCCCTAAAATTGCAATTGCCCGAAATTCTTTTGCAGTGATGTTTGGTAAATGAGACCTTTTTAGCTGTACTCATGTTTGATGTGAACCGAAGAGGATTTGGCTGAATGCGCATTGTGGTGATGTCACATGGCCCAAATATGTCTTGGCCAAAATCTGCAGAAAATCTGCTGTAATTCTGAAAAAACTGCAAGGTGCTCTGAATACAGTTGGGATTGATTAATATGTCTTTGCAAAACAGCAATGCTGTAAAAAACATTAGACATTTTTACACCATTTTCAGTCAGAAAAACAATCAAGCAAACAAAAAGAAAAACAAATCTGCCGTCTGCCCTCTTCCACATACATGAGCTCACAGATGTCCATGATTGGCTAATGTCATTCTGATTGACAGAAAGGGGGCAGAGCATATTCCCTTCCTCCCACTTAGATGGCTCGGACAATTTAGGGGTTTTTTTCTTGCAATTTTCTAATTGTCATTACCATTGTGTTCCACTTTTTTGTTGGCAAATTGAATCTTTTTTGTTCAAAATTTTCCGTCTTTATTTTTTGCCATCCCTAATCGATCTAGTTCATTATATGATGTTAAATATGTACTAGTCTAAAATGATCTCAATCTAACATACACCGATACTGTAGATTTTAATTCATATTAATGTACTCAAAACATGCGCCGTTTACCTTTGCAGAAAACAAGGTAGCATATGTAAGTTTAGTGGAGACCATGTGAGAAGAAAAAAGGGGGCGGGGTTTCCAGGCAACGTAAGTTAATACAAACTATTCCAGATTTACACACATATTGGTTCAGCTACCATTTTATTGGGTGTATAATGTAAGCCAGGGTTAAATTGCGGAGCTCCTAGTCAAAATGCGTAAAGGATGGCATGTCTAATCATATAATGTAATCAAAGTCAATGTCACTGGATATGGTAACAGTGTAATATCGTGTATATCTTAAGTCTTTTTTTTTTTTTCCAGTACTGGTTTGGTATTGGGACTGAATAAATTTTACTCCAGTGCAGAATGACAGGCTGAACAGGCGATTTCCTGGAATTCGTCAAATATTGAGGAACCCCCTTTCATACTATTAAATTTTGACACCAAAGTGAAGACTTGGAGGTGGACTGCAGAGCTTAGGGACAGGACAGGGGCTTTGTTAGATCATAAGTAGCACTCTTTTGTCATGACATACGATCCAGATCAGCAAAGGATCTCTTTGTCCTGCCACTCACAATGGTCAGATGGTGTAGAACGTCTCACAGTCAGATGGTGTAGAAGAAATAGAAAAAGAGAATGAGGGCTAAAAAAAAAAAAAAAAAAGAGAGAGAAGTTCTGTCCTCTTTTTGTCTTTTTCTATGAATGTAGTCTCCTTGGATGCAGTATCTGTGGAGATAGTGGACTAAAAGCAGTAATCTGTCAGGTATCCAAGAACGCACCGTTCACATGCTCTGTGCATCTCTGCTAGGCCTTCTGCATGGTGTTAAATAGATGTGTACACAAAAGCTCATGTTCTGCCTTCTTTCTTGTGCTTTGTGTGTATGTGTGTGTGTGTGTGTGTGTTTTGTGCCTGTCTTTGGCCTCTGTTGACATTTCTGTTACCCGTCTGTCTTCGTGTGAATTATTATTATTATTATTATTATTTTATTTTTTGGCTTGAAGCATCGGGAGTCTGTTGCACACTTAATTCTTAACACCTTCCTACTGGATGAGTAAAAATTCAAATAGCTTTAGGCTTGAAGAAGCGAAAACGCCATTGGCGAATATCATGGACGCATGACTCCAAGTCGCTAATTCCATTCTCCATCTTTGATCCGATACAGACCCAGCTGAACATCCTGCTAGACAAGCTCCGCAGCACGGTAATTACCAAATCAAGAACACTCCAATTACACTCAAATGAGGTTAAAGCCCATTTGCATGCCCTGTTATTAAGGTCCACCATCTGTGAGCCTTCTGCTGTGGTTACATTTCTAATAGATCTGACCTAAGTGGTCTCGGAGGAGGCCAATGGAATTTTTGGTTTCATTTAGTTTGAGTTATGATTTCAGGGCTCGGGTTTCATCCGCTGTGTGAAGCCCAACTTGAAGATGGTGAGCCACCAGTTTGAAGGCTCGCAGATCCTGTCACAGCTCCAGTGTTCAGGTTAGTGCTTCTGCGTATTTTACACACTAGAGGAAGCTAGTTTGGAAACAGACTGCAGGCAGTATAAAGACAAAGAGTGGTCATAGAGAATATTTATCACATCTGGAAATGGACGTGCCACTTTGAAAGTGATGTCATTGTCTAAAAAAAAAAAATAAAAAAAAATATGGAACTATTAATACACTGTGTACATTGTGCTTGTTGAACATCCCTATTCCAGATTTAGTTCCCCTTTTGCAGTTATAATAACCTCCATTCTTCTGGGAAGGCTTTCCACTAGATTTTGGAGCCTGGGTGTGGGGAATTTGTTCTCGTTAAGCCAAAGGAGCATTAGTGAAGTCGGGCACTGAGGTCAGGCGAGGAGACCTGGGATGCAATCGACTTTCCAAATCATCCCAAAGGTGTTCAGGGCTCTGTGCAGGACACCCGAGGTCTTTCACTCCAACCTTGGCAAACCAAGTCTTCACTGAGCTCGCTTTGTGAACAGGGGTGCTGTCAGGCCGGAACAGGTTTGGGCCTCTTGGTTCCAGCGAAGGGAAATTGTAATGGGGAAGGGTGTGACGGTCAGATGTCCACATACTTTTGGCCATACAGTGTATTTGACAAATTTTATTGCTTGTAAAAATGGAGGAACAGCTGTGAAACCTAAGCCTCTTAATAATTTGTTGCGATAAATCTTCATTTTGTCGTGGGGGGTGCTAACTTTTGCACTCGAGTGTATGATCAAACTTGGAAATAATAAAAGAAATGGCTCATCTTCAGCATCAGAGTTAATGCACTGGTGTAAAGCATTCTTATCTGCACAACAGCACGTGATCTGTAGATTAGATTGGGAATCTGTCTCTGAACAGACATTGTGTAAGCCACTGTTTACCCACAAGCTAGTTTCTGATCTTCTCACGGAGGTCCCGTATGACCACAAAGCACGGACGAGAGATGATATTGATTCAGTTTTAAATTCCATTTAAACGAACTCCGTTAACATCCTGACTGACGCGCCAAACGAACTCTCCTGTGAGGTATGATTTCAAATGTTCTGAAGCCTCTTTTCTCCTCAGGGGAGAGATTATTTACAGCTTGCGAAATCCTGTTTCAGATTAGTGCATATAAATACTGAATACTGTCAACGTAAGAGTCGGAACTTTCTTCCTTTCTTTCTTGTTTGTTTTCACACTCTGCCTCTTCCTTTTCTTTCTTTCTTTCTTTTTCTTGTTTTCAGACTCTCCCTTGTCCTTTTCTTTTTCTTTCTTTCTTTCTTTTTCACACTCTGTCTTGTCCTTTTCTTTCTTTCTTTCTTTCTTTCTTTCTTTCTTTTTTGTTTTCCACACTCTGCCTTGTCCTTTTCTTTCTTTCTTTCTTTTTCACACTCTGTCTTGTCCTTTTCTTTCTTTCTCTCTTTCTTTCTTTCTTTCTTTCGTTTTCACACTCTGCCTTGTCCTTTTCTTTCTTTCTTTCTTTTTCACACTCTCCCTTGTAATTTTCTTTCTTTCTTTCTTTTTCATACTGTCTTGTCCTTTTCTTTCTTTCTTTCTTTCTTTCTTCCTTTCTTTCTTTCTTTCTTTTTTGTTTTCCACACTCTGTCTTGTCCTTTTCTTTTGTTCTTTTGTTTTCCACACTCTGTCTTGTCCTTTTCTTTTGTTCTTTTGTTTTCCACACTCTGCCTTGCCCTTTTCTTTCTTTCTTTCTTTCTTTCTTTCGTTCTTTCTTTCTTTCGTTTCCACACTCTGCCTTGTCCTTTTCTTTCTTTCTTTCTTTCTTTCTTTTTCACACTCTCCCTTGTCCTTTTCTTTCTTTCTCTCTTTCTTTTTCTTTCTTTCTTTCTTTTTCACACTCTCCCTTGTCCTTTTCTTTCTTTCTCTCTTTCTTTCTTTCTTTCTTTCGTTTTCACACTCTGCCTTGTCCTTTTCTTTTTCTTTTTCACACTGACTTTTCTTTCTTTCTTTTTTCTTGTTTTGTCACACCCTGCCTTGTCCTTTTCTTTTTCTTTCTTTCTTTCTTTTTCACACCCTGTCTTGTCCTTTTCTTTCTTTCTTTCTTTCTTTCTTTCTTTCTTTTTCTTCTTTTTTGTTGTCCACACTCTGCCTTTTCCTTTTCTTTCTTTCTTTCTTTCTTTCTTTCTTTCTTTTTTTGTTTTCCACACTCTGCCTTGTCCTTTTCTTTCTTTCTCTCTTGTTTTCAGACTCTCCCTTGTCCTTTTCTTTTTCTTTCTTTTTCTTTTTCACACTCTGTCTTGTCCTTTTCTTTCTTCCTTTCTTTTTCTTTCTTTCTTACTTTCTTTCTTGTTTTCAGACTCTCCCTTGTCCATTTCTTTCTTTCTTTCTTTCTTTGTCATCGTTTCTTTCTTTCGTTTTCACACTCTGCCTTGTCCTTTCTTTTTCTTTTTCACACTGACTTTTCCTTCTTTCTTTTTTCTTGTTTTTCACACTCTCCCTTGTCCCCTTTCTTTCTTTCTTGTTTTTCACACTCTACCTTGTCCCTTTCTTTCTTTTTCTTTCTCTTTCTTTCTTTCTTTGTTTTCACACTCTGCCTTGTCCTTTTCTTTTTCTTTCTTTCTTTCTTTTTCACACTCTGTCTTGTCCTTTTCTTTCTTTCTTTCTTTCTTTCTTTTTCACACTCTGCCCTTTCCTTTTCTTTCTTCCTTTCTTTCTTTCTTTCTTTCTTTTTTGTTTTCCACACTCTGCCTTGTCCTTTTCTTTCTTTCTTTCTTTCTTTCTTTCTTTCTTTTTCACACTCTGTCTTGTCCTTTTCTTTCTTCCTTTCTTTTTCTTTCTTACTTTCTTTCTTGTTTTCAGACTCTCCCTTGTCCTTTCTTTCTTTCATTATTTGTCGTTCTTTCTTTCTTTCGTTTTCACACTCTGCCTTGTCCTTTTCTTTTTCTTTCTTTCTTTCGTTTTCACACTGTCTTGTCCTTTTCTTTCTTTCTTTCTTTCTTTCTTTTTTCTTGTTTTTCACACTCTCCCTTGTCCCCTTTCTTTCTTTCTTTCTTGTTTTTCACACTCTGCCTTGTCCATTTCTTTCTTTTTCTTTCTTTCTTTCTTTCTTTCTTTCTTTGTTTTCACACTCTGACTTTTCCTTTTCTTTCTTTCTTTCTTTCTTGTTTTTCACACTGCCTTGTCCCTTTCTTTCTTTCTTTCTTTCTTTCTTGTTTTCCACACTCTGCCTTGTCCATTTCTTTATTTTTCTTTGTTTCTTTCTTTGTTTTCACATTCTGACTTTTTCCTTTTCTTTCATTCTATGTTGCTTGTTTGCACACTGCCTTTTCCTTTCTTTCTTCCTTCCTTCCTTCCTTCTCATTGCAAGTGTAACTGTGTGTTCTAGACCTGGGGAGCGCTTGGTAGATTAGTAGGTCTGCTCCGAGGCTGTGCTAGAATGATGAGTTTAGAAGCTCTTATTATTTGGACAGATGGATTTGAACGAAGCTGAGATGCTGAAAAATTGAAACAGAAAAGCCCATTAATGACCGGTTGAATCTATATTTACTCAAATGTAACACTGTCTTTGATTCATGGACACACACACTCACACACCCAGCTGCACCTATGACGGTGACCATGTTTTGTTTGTTTGCGTTGCACTTCTGTAGGGCTTCTGTATTTAAAATGTTAAATGTTTTCTCGTCCACATGATTGATGTGTATTCAACTGAGAGATAGATTGAGTTCGGGCCGCAGAGGCCTTTTATTGATGAAAGTGTTCAATAAACTGGTGTGCCATTTTGGTGGTCTGCTGTATTGATGACCGCAATCATGTACTGTCAGACTCCGTATTTAGGTCTTGGGCTAATCTCAGAACCCAACTAAAATCAATCGAGTGCACCTCGGTGTATTCCATACATTTCTCCTGCTATTGTTACAATCATGTTGGTTTTTACTGAACGCTTTATAATGCAGGAAGTTAGATCATCTCTTTAATCTCTCTCATAGGAATGGTGTCCGTTCTGGACTTGATGCAGGGTGGCTTTCCTTCCCGCGCTCCCTTCCACGAGCTCTACAACATGTACAAGCAGTACA